>NW_018735113.1:0-38290 GCF_002204515.2 Aedes aegypti | reverse complement strand
TGGCTTTGAGGGTTAAGTATCTAGGGCTCATGCTAGATAAGAATTTAACTTTCAAAAATCACATTGAGGGCATTCAAGCCAAATGTAATGAGTATGTAAAATGTCTCTATCCCCTTATTAATAAAAAATCAAAACTTTGTCTTAAGAACAAGCTTTTGATATTCAAACAAATTTTCAGGCCAGCCATGTTGTATGCTGTACCAATATGGACTAGCTGTTGTAATACCAGGAAGAAAGCTCTGCAGAGAATTCAAAATAAAATTTTGAAAATGATTCTGAGGCTTCCTCCCTGGTATAGTACCAATGAGTTACATAGAATATCCAATGTTGAAGCATTGGAACAAATGTCAAA
This sequence comes from Aedes aegypti, assembly GCF_002204515.2. Taxonomy (NCBI): domain Eukaryota; kingdom Metazoa; phylum Arthropoda; class Insecta; order Diptera; family Culicidae; genus Aedes; species Aedes aegypti. Next base: position 37,938 of record NW_018735113.1, on the reverse strand, counting down.
TGCAATCATTAATAATTTCAGGCAAAAATCGTTACAATCTTCTATTGCCACGATTAATGCGTTATATGTTTAGGTTAAGTTAGGTTAAGTATATTAAAAAATTTTTTTTTCTCTGATAAGCAGGTGAAATCAACTCACCTGTAAAAAAAACTGAACTGCTACGGCAAATGAAATGTAATATGTTGTTAACAAAATGTTAAATTAGTTCTACCAAATTAGGATGATAGTGTTGTCAAATAACACAGAACACCTAGATATAAGAAATGAATGTAATGTTTGGAACGATACAAAAAAAAAAAAAAAAAAAAAAAAAAAAAAACATGTAAGTTCAAGCTTCAAGCTTCAAGCTTCTGCCATCTAACTTCTATCTTATAACTTTTGCTTCTAACTTTTCTAGCTTCTTGCTTCCAGCTTCTAGCTGCTAGGTTCTAGATTTAAGGTTCTAGCTTCTACCTTCTACCTTCTAATTTCTGGTTTCTAACTTCTAATTTCTAGCTTTTTGCTTATAGCTTCTAGCTTCTAGCTTCTGGCTTCTAGCTTCTAGATTTTAGCTTCTAGCTTCTAACTTCTAGCTTCCAGCTACCAGCTTCTTACTTCTATCTTCTAGCTTCTAGTTTCTAGTACATAACTTCTATCTTCTAGCTTCTAGCTTCAAAAAAAGACACGACACTTCAATGCTTCCAGTGGACGAATTGTCCTTTGAAGGAAGCACCACACTAGACAACGGACTAGCATGCAACACTCAGTGGCACAGTCGAGATACGTTCCTGACGAAAAGTTTTCCGACCTGACTTCTTGACTCGATGCGGCTAAATGCTTAGTAATACTAACCGCACGGCCACGAAGCCCACAATTTTTATTTCTAGTTTCTAGCTTCTTACTTCAAGCTTCTAGCTTTTTGCTTCTAGTTTCCAGTTTCTAATTTAAGCCTCTAGTTTCTAGCTTCTAACTTCTATTTTCTAACTTTTGCTTCTTATTTCAAGCTTCTAGCGTCTAGCTGGTAGCTTCTGGATTTAAGGTTCTAACTTCTAGCTTCTAGTTTCTAGCTTCTTGCTTCTAGTTTCTAGCATCTAGCTTCTACCTTCTACCTTTTAGGTTCTAGTTTCGTGCTTCTGACTTCCTGCTTCTAACTTATAGTTTCAAATTTCAAGCTTCAAGCCTCTCGTTTCTGATTTCTTGTTTCTTTTTTCTGACTTCTTGCTTCTAACTTTTAGTTTCAAACTTCAAGCTTCAAGCTTCTAGTTTCTAGTTTTTGGCTTCTAGCTTTTAACTTGTAATTTTAAGCTTCTAGCTTCTAACTTCTAGCTTCAAGCTTGTAGCTTGTATCTTCTTGCTTCTAACTGCTATTTTCGAGGTTCTAGTTTCAAGCTTCTTGCTTTTACTTTCTAGCTTCTAGTTTTTAGTTTACAGTTTTCGGCTTCTATGTATCTACAAACTAGCAGGTAGCTTCTAGCTTCTAACTTCTGGCTTCAAGCTTGTAGCTTCTCGTTTCTAGCGTCTTGTTTCTAGCTTCCAACTTCTAGTTTCAAACGTTATCTTCTAATTTCTTGCTTCTTGATTCTAAATTCTATCTTCTAACTTCTAGAAAAAAAACCTAGCTTTTAGCTTCTAGCTTCTTCCCTCTAGCTTCTAGTTTTAAGCTTTTAGTTTCCAGCTTCTTACTTCATTTTCTTTCTTCTATCTAGTTTACAATAAGATACAAATTTCTGGGCATGCCAAAAACGGAATCCCACTGTACCACAGCCCGTGCGTGGGTTTATGCATTCCAGAGAGTCGCCAGGAGCTTCAGTCAGTAATCAGTGCGGGAGAGCTTTCCCCCCAAAAGGCTACATGCTGCAGACGAACTTTTCGACTTAGCTGCGGAAGGCGTCATTCCGCGCTCCCACACAGCAAAGCCCCAAAACCAACTCGCAAATATTTGGATCCGCACTGACTCCCGGTGTGTCAGGATTCACTTTCGAGATTATACGGTTTCACCGGGAGCTCTCAGGTTCACCCACCCGAGGTGCAGTTGGATAGGGTAAGGTGAGGTAAAATTTTCTGTTTAATATTTCTAACTCAATTCAAATCATATGTCATAAATTTTACGATGATTCGAATGCTATTGAGCGAAGAGACTTTCATTTCAAATATTATACAATTATGAATAGTCAAAGGTATTCAATTAAAGTCGAACTTTCGCCCCACCTTACTCTATAGCTACCTAGCAGCGTAGCGCTTAGCAGGCGAGTGCGTTTAGCTTGCTTTCAGAGCTTCGCAAGAACCAAGAGTTATTACTGCATAATGCATGGAAAGTTGGGATCCATTTGTAGGGCTCACAGAGTTGCCTAACTAGTCTGATGTTTGAACGGTTCGACAAACAGCATGTCAATTCAAACCCACAATTGAGATTGAGGGCGCAAAGTTTGCTTCCCGTAGGGTTGAAATACGCTGCTGTCGGAATAAGAGAATGCTACAGTGCGTTGCACTTAGTTTGAATGAAGGTGCTTGACTGTTTAATGGGAGATATTCTTGGTTTGCAAATTTTTTGGTTACTTGAATGACACGTGATTTGAACCTGAAGTTGAATACCTTATCTAACAATGCCACGCTGATGACACTGCAAAAAAAATCACATTGCTTTGAAATAGCTTTGTATCACAATATTGACCATCAAAACAACATCAAATCCCTGAAGGAATTCCTGAGACAATGTCTGAAGGTATTTCTGAAGTAAATCCCTGAAGGTATACCTGGAGGATTCCCTGATGACATTCCTGTAGGAATACCTGGAATTCCTGAAGGAATCCCTGGAGGTTTTGCTAAAGGAATCCCTGAAGGTGTTCCTGAAGGAATCCCTGAAGGTATTCATGAAGGAATCCCTGAAGGTGTTCCTAAAGGAATCCTTGGAGGTATTGCTAAAGGAATCCCTGAAGGAATTCCTGAAGGAATCCTTGGAGGTATTGCTAACGGAATCCCTAAAGGTATTCCTGAAGGAATCCCTGAAGGTATTCATGAAGGAATCCCTGAAGGTGTTCCTGGAGGAATCCCTGGAGGTATTCCTGAAGGAATATCTGGAGGTATTCCTGAAAGTATTCCTGAAGTAATCCCTAGAGGTATTCCTTAAGGAATCCCTGGAGGTATTCCTTAAGGAATCCCTGGAGGTATTCCTTAAGGAATCCCTGGAGGTATTCCTGAAGGAATCCCTGGAGGTATTCCTGAAGGAATCCCTGGAGGTATTCCTGAAGGAATCCCTGGAAGTATTCCTGAAGGAATCCCTGGAGGTATTCCTGAAGAAATCCCTGAAGGTATTCCTGAAGGAATCTTTGTAGGTATTCTTGAAGGAATCTCTGTAGGTATTCCTGAAGAAATTTCTGTATGTATTCCTGAAGGAATCCCTGTAGACATTCCTGGAAGAATCCCCGAAGGTATTCCTGGAGGAATCTCTGAAGGTATTCCTGAAGGAATCTCTGGAAATATTAAAATAATCATTTAACCTATTACTAATCGATGATAGTGCTGAGTGCTGAGAGTAAGGCAGCTTATAGTTGGCTATAGAAGCTCTTAGTTTTCTAGAAAAATAATTCTAAAAGTGATCCCTTTATGGGCAAAGTTATCGGGAAAGCTAGATAAAGTGCCATAGAGCGTTGTGCAAGTGGAAGACAGCAAGATAGTGCAGTGTATCGTGTGAAAATCAATGCGAAAAAGTGTAATTCTTGCTGGCATTATCCTGCACTGGGGAAAGTGAAGTAAAGGGTTACAAGTAGTGGAGTAGAAGGGGGATACAACCCAACAGCAACGGGCGGCATTGTTTGTTGAGTGCCAGTAGTGACAGTAGTGCACATATAGAAAGGTCGTGTAGGTGCTATCGAGTCACTACCACTGCATCACGTGAAGAGTGTATCTAAGAATCTCTCAAAACAGTGCGCGGTGTGTCAGAAGGCGAATATTAAAATAAAAGGAAATTGTTTGTATATATATATATATATTTTTTTTTTTTCTTCTCAATTTGGAAAATTATTAACAAAAATCTAAATTAAAAATAATTCGTGTTGTGCAGCATTAATGGAGTCGAAGGAAGAATCCATGGATACTGTACCTACCGAAATCATGGAAGTGGACGAAGGAAAGAAAGAAGATGATCTTCTACAAAGTGTCTCCAGCGGATGAACTTGGGGGAGCGGGATCCGTCTCGTCCTCCATTCTGAACTCCGATGATGAGGACGACGGGGTGAATGTTACCATCATAGCTACACGCACTGATATGCAGGAATATCAGCAAAACGAGCAAAGAGAAATTCTAAAGCCAAAATTGAGTGGGGCAAAAAAGAAGCAATTTAAAAAACTGTTGATAAGTGGTCATGGGCGGGAGGAAGCACTTTCGATGGTCCTTGCACCATCAAACGTGTCGACCCCAAAAAGACCACGAAACATCAACAGCAGTACCAACAGTGATGGAAAACCTATTCCCAAAAAACAGAAGGGACTGCTCAATCACCAGTCCGTCAATAAACGGATGGAGAATATTAGGCAGGATCAGCCGACAACAATGAGTGGAGTTCAACAACCAACATACAGTGAGGTGGCTAAATGGTACGGGTAGGAATACTTCCAACGGAACTACCCACAAACCCAACTGACGACGGAAACAGATGGACATCGTACAGGGGGCCATTCTACAAAAAAGTTACACAGCAAAGAAAAGAGTCCTTCAAGCCGAAGTTTTCCAACTGTTGGCAAAGAACTGGGCATTTGGTAATTAACTGTCAAGACAACGATACGGCAGATTGGTTATATTCGGTGGTTCCTGCGCTACTCCCATGGGGAAGGCGCGGAACTAGCGGTAATCGATTGCGGACGATATACCAAGATTGGAGGTGATGATCGGCTTTTTTCCCCAAAGTGTAACGACGACAATGACACTATCCGAATTTTCATTGAAAGTCAAAACGGATGGCTTGAGTACCGACAAATGGGAGAATCATTCAACCGCAACGTTCTCTACGAGAAACATGTTGAATGGTTCTTTCACTGTTGATGAGGCATCCATGCAGCATTTCCAAAGCATGTAATTTCCTCATCAACTACAAGTTCGGGCAAACAACTCTGCGAAAAAAAAGGTATGTACAAATCTGGTTCAGATGGAATGGCTAAATCGAGTGACGATCCCAAAGGGCAAGAGCTGGTAAGTAGCGTATGTTCTGGGAATCTTCATGTCCCGGCGACATGCGCGACAGACGGCAAGTTGCGGAGTTAAAGTCCTCTAAATACCATCAACAGACCAATCAAATACTGGACTTCCTAAGGACCAAATTCCTCAAGGGATCCAGAAGCCCAGAACCATCCAGGGACCTCGAAATCCTCGAGTTATTTTGGGCATCCAGTGACTGGGAAGTGCTCTGGGCATTCAAAAGACCAGCAGTACTCCAGAACACATACGGACCCAAATTCCTCAGAGGGTTCAAAGGACCGGGAATACTCCTGGGCTAGCGACGGACAAAAATGAAACTGGGCCACCAAAGAACCAGAACTGTCCTGGGACTTCAAAGTACCATGAAGTCTCTGAGCCTTCAAGGGATCGGAACTTCTCTGGGGCAAAAAAGGACCGGAATATATCTGGACCTTCGAAAGATCGGACTATTTCTGGGCCGCCAAAGGACCGGAATGTGTCTGAGCCTTCGAAGGAACGGAATTGTTCTGGGCTATCAAAGGACCGGAATTCAGCAAAATCTAAAAGAAACAAAACCCTCTGGATCATTAAAAGACCATAGACGTTTTTTAAAATTGAATATATCTAATAAAAGTAAAAACAAATGAATAACATCAAATTTATTCAAATAAACCTTCACCATGCCAAAGGAGCAACCGGAGTCCTTTGTCAAAGATTCAAGAAAGAAAACTTTAGCGTGGCATTGATACAAGAGCCCTGGGCTCATAAAAAGCCGAGTTCTTGGAATCAATAGTCTGATAGGAAAACTAATTTATGACGAAAATAGTTCAAAACCGCGAACAGCAATTTTAATAAAAGGGGAATCAAATTCGTACCTATAAACACAATTCATTACCAAAGATATAGTTGTGATTCGGTGGAGATTCCTACATCCCGGGGAAAACAGAAGCCTATAAAGCTTCTGCTTATTTCCCTGGAGATGGGGATACAGTACCTCCACCCGAACTGGCAGATTTCGTAAATTACTGTAAAATGCACAATAAATACTTCATAATCGGATGCGATGCGAATTCCCATCACACAATATGGGGAAGCACCAACATTAACAAAAGAGGTGAAGACCTTTTTGAATACATATCTTCAAATAATATGGATTTATGTAATAAAGGAGATCAACCGACATTTGTAACAAAAGTTAGACAAGAAGTATTGGACTTAACAATGTGTAGTCCTATACTTTCAACAAACATAAAAACTGGCATGTTTCAGATTACGAATCATTATCTGACCATAAACACATTGTTTTTGAGTACATTGCTGGTGCATTAATCAAAATAGCTTTCAAGAATCCTAGGAATACCAACTGGGGAGCGATATGCGTCAAAAGTGCAATTTGAAAATATAACCTCGGATAACGTAATCGAATCTACAGAACAACTGGACAGAATTGCAGAAAATATAACTGAAAAAATATTACAGGCATATGATGCAAGCTGTCCAGTCAAAGAAGAACTAACAAGCAGGGATGTTCCTTGGTGGAATAAAACCTTAAACAATTTAAGGAAAAAATCTCGGCAACTTTTTAACCATGCGAAAGTTTCTGGGCAATGGGATCAATACAAGAAGGTCCTTACGATGTACAATAAAGAAATACGAAAATCAAAAAGGCGAACCTGGAGGTCTTATTGTGAAAACATGGAGAAAACTCCAGATGTAGCGAAACTGCAAAAAGTGCTTTCTAAAGACCATTCAAATGGTTTGGGAACTGTACGGAAAACAAACGGTAAATTCACTGTTGATACACAGGAAACTCTTAAAATAATGATGGAGACGCATTTCCCAGGATCATATTTAGCGTCAAGTGAAGATGAACGGGGTGCTCATATTGATGAGAGTTGTAGGCCAACCGGGACTATAAGCAATTCATCCATACCTAATACCATCTTCACGCGATCTAAAGTTGAATGGGCAATAAACTCCTTTGAACCGTTCAAATCGCCTGGGAAGGACGGAATTTTTCCTGCACTTCTACAGAAGGGTGGAGAAGCACTGATTGATTATCTAACAAATATTTTCAAAGCTAGTCTAACGTTTGGTCACATACCAAAGATATGGACTCAAGTTCGTGTTGTCTTTATTCCTAAGGCCGGAAAAAAGGACAAAATAAATCCAAAATCTTTTAGACCGATATGTCTTACATCTACCATGCTTAAAATCATGGAAAAGATTATAGATGAATATATTAAATCAGAATATTTGCGGCAACAATTCCTCTTAATAGGTTTCAATTTGCTTATCAACCATATAAATCTACTGTCACAGCTTTACACAATTTAGTTACAAAAATAGAAAGTACTCTTGACAAAAAAGAAATTGCTCTCGTTGCATTTCTTGATGTGGAAGGTGCTTTTGATAATACGACTTACAAATCTATAAAAAAATCAATGGATAAAAGAAACTTTGACCCCAGCGTTAGAGTTTGGATAATGAAAATGCTGAAAAGTAGAGAAGTGTCTTCCGAATTGGGGGAATCATCGATAACGATAAGGGACTACTAAGGGTTGTCATCAAGGAGGTGTATTGTCGCCTTTATTATGGTCCCTTGTTGTTGATGACATTCTCAATAACTAGTAGAAAGAGGCTTCGAAGTTATAGGATTTGCTGATGATATAGCCATAATAGTACGTGGAAAGTTTGATAATATCATCACAGATAGAATGCAATCTGCACTAAACTGCACTATTGAGTGGTGCCAAAACGAAGGGCTAAATATAAACCCATCAAAAACAGTTTTAGTTCCATTTACTCGTAAAAGGAAAATTACACTCAAAAGCTTTGATAATTAATGGATCAATTTACAATATTCATCCAGTGTAAAGTATCTAGGGGTCATTCTAGATGATAAACCAAACTGGAGCTTACACTTAGAGCAGGTCATAAGTAAAGCCACGAATGCTCTCTGGGTGAGTAAGAAAACATTTGGTAAAAAATGGGGACTCAAACCTAAAATGATTCATTGGATTTACACGGTTATTGTAAGACCCAGAATTGTTTATGCCTCATTTGTTTGGTGGCCTAAAACAAATCAAATTACATCCCAACAAAAGTTAGCGAAATTTCAACGTTTGGTCTGTATGGCTATAACAGGAGCAATGCACAGTACACCATTAAAAGCCTTAGAGGCAGTTCTTTATAAGCTTCCATTACATCAATACGTGCAAATGGAAGCTGAAAGGAGTGCGCTAAGGCTGCGAAGAACTACCATTTTTCTAGAAGGCAATCTTTCTGGGCATCTTAGTATACTGAAAGATTTTCGTATTGATAAAACAGTACAGATGATCGAAGACTGGATGGAAAAAATCCTGAACCTAGATAAACCATATGAAGTGATTAATACGAATCGCCAAATATGGGAATCAGGAGGGCCTATTATTTCACCAGGATCGATTATTTTTTACCACAGATGGTTCCAAAATGAATGATAGCGCCGGAGCTGGTATTATAGGCCCGGGATTCATGTTTCAATACCTATGGGAAGATGGACAACCGTCTTCTTTGCAGAAGTATACGCCATCTTAGAATGTGCATATATATGTTTTGAAAAGAAACTACAGACATGCAAGGATTTGCATATTTTCAGATAGTCAGGCGGCTCTGAATGCATTAAAATGTTTCACATGCCAATCAAAATTGGTTTGGGAATGTATAACAATTCTTAAGCAATTGGCTATGAAAAACCAGGTCCATCTGTACTGGGTGCCAGGCCATTGTGGATTGAAGGAAACGAGAAAAGCCGATTTACTTGCCAGACCAAGGCGCAAGTTCTCAGTATGTAGGACCAGAACCTTTCTGTGGAATATCTAAATGTGTAACACAATTGGAATTAAAACAATGGGAAAGGACAATATGATTCAGTTTAATTGGAAAGCTATAAAAAAATTTAAGGCAATCCAAACTCTTCATAACTCCAAACAAACAATAACGGAAAAAATCTTGAATTTAAATAAAAAATCACTAAGAATATTTATTGGGCTGCTTACGGGACACTGTCCGGCAAGATATCATTTGAAAAAGATAAGTCGAAGTCAAATTGATGTCTGTCGGTTTTGTGGCTGTGAAAAAGAGACCTCTCAACATCTGCTTTGTGACTGTCCAGCATTATTTTGCAAGTAGGAAAAAATATTTCAACAAGGGCATTCTAAATCCTTCTGAAATTTGGTTACAGAACCCTAATCTAGTAGTAAAATTTATTTTAAAGGTCATTCCGGATTGGATAACTCGCATCATCAGATAACGGCAGTTATCCTGAATGGTAACTCTCCGTACTGAGCACGTTGCGATAGTAAACAGGGGTATACCACAATAGATCAATTAATGGTCGCAGTGGTTCAAATCCCAACAAAAAAAAAAAAAAAAAAAAAATCGATGATTCGCTTAAATCAAAGTTCAAAATCTAACACTTACTAAATTTATGGTGCAATGACTTTCAGAGAGAACTGAAACTAGACTTGGATCCAGTAATGGATAAAGTTTATGACACACCTTTTTTGAAAATCCAATCCCTACTTTGCACCGCTCTATCGCATAAACCATGCCAGTGATGCAATACGTGCTCAGTTACTCAGTTACAATCGTCGTCGAGGAGGCATTGCTCGCCGGTCTACTCTTTCCGTAGAGGAAATTAAATATACCACAAAATGGATGATATTTTCCGGTGCAGTTGCATCAACTGATCCACCGGAGATGTAAAAGCATATGGAAACGTGTACGTCTACTTTAGACGATTTCAGCCTAAGAAAAATATGGCTTTAAATAAATTGCAAATCAAATGGTACTAAAAAGGCGTGTATAATCACGAGATTAACCATAAAACAGCCACTTAATTCAGGTTTATAACAAGCCATCACGGGAAAATTAACACTAAAACAGCTTCCAGGCAAATTTTTAGCGTTCATCTCATCGACATTAATCGATTCCATCTGATAAGACCGGAGCAAACACATTTGCACTCCGTTCATGGTTAGGCCATCAAATGTCATTGACGCAGCAAGGTACAAACCTATTCAAAAATCAAACTTTCAATTAGCTTTAAATGGAAATCACTCAAAGTGCCATTAAAACCGGGGCCATAATCGACAGCCATTATCTTAATTAGTTGTCACAGAAGGGCGTGGAAAGGTGCGGTATGAATTTTCGGTGGACTACAACACGTGTATTTTACGGTGAGTTTGGCGAGGACAGGGGATGCACTACTCTATTCAACTACTGTAGCTGAGGAGCCATCTCGAGCGGACAACCCGTTCGGCTTGATTGGCTTTTGAAACTTTATCAATATAAAACGGCGATTCTACGGTCGTTGAACGGAGTCGAATCAGAGATGGGAGTTCATTCTAGCTTGGGAGACAAGACCTGTGCGCCGTCGCTAATTCATTCATCGTCACGCTCCATTGATCAGGGATTCTTACAGAAACTCGACAAGGGATTTCTCCAGAAGTCTTTGAATTCCATTGAAATCATGAACTTTCAACAGTAATTCCGCCGATTTAAAACATTTTCGGCGCACAAGTCTACCCCCAGCTAGGTTCGCACTCTTCAAGAGGGAAATGATGCGGCGATGTTCCTCCCTTACCATTCTTGCTCGTTATGATTCGTAGTGCGAAATGAAAATGCGTTAAGTTGGATGGTTATGAAGTTTTAGCATCTATTTTTTCGAACTGTTTGCCCAGAGATCGTTCACCCGTTGATAACGCAAAACGCAAGAAGGTAAACAAAAAGATGATTTGAGCTTCATTGAACTCGTTTCGGTGAATGTTTATTTTTACGACCATTTAATGAAGCTCGAATCATCTTCTTATGTTTGCTAGGTATGTGAAATCATCCGAGATAAATAATGTGAAATACATCCCGACCAGTGGATCAGCATATACAGTAGAAGCTCGTTATAACGACAACTTTTATAGCGACAAAAGCTCTCTATAGGGACATTTTCTGGTCCCTTGAAACATATTTTGATGTTATAACTATTCTCTATAACGACTTTCTCTGTTACAACGGTCCCTTGCGATGTCGTTATAACAAGCTTCGACTGTAATTATAAAACAACCAGTTAATACGTTAATGTAGAATATTAGCAACAAAATTTTTTTTTTGATTTTATTCATATTTCCTCTATCAAGTCAGAGTGCTTCTAACAAAAATAGAAGAAAAATAAAACAGAAAATAACAAACGTTCATATAATTATGATACTTCTTTGTTGTAATTCACTGTTCGGGAAAGACAGCCACCTCGCTTATTCCTACAGATAAGAGCATCATTGAACTTGAATTGAACAGAAAAAAAACCGCCATCGAACAGCGAGTATCACGTTTTCCTCATAAACAGCTCCGATGACCGCCAATAAACTGATTATTACGGCATCGCCCCTCACACTGATAACGGAGGGCAACGACGTGCACGCTAAAAACGATCCAAAAATAAACCACAACTGTCACCCGACGAACGAGACGCCTGTTATCGGAGTCATGCTAGCAATTGAGCGGGTATCACGTTTCCTACATGAGATGGTCGCAGATGTCTCACCGGTGGATGGTAATGCTCTTCTCAGACTGCGATAAGATTTGGTAATCTATTTATTTGTCTGTAATGAGCACGAGAGTGTATGCTGACTGATTCAAAATCACTGATATTCTAATTGGGGACTTACTTGATAGGTAACCTTGAATTTCAAAACATGAACTTTGCTAGACTTACATGTGATTTTTCACATGTAAGTCTAGCAATGTTCAAGGAGGAATAATTTCGAACCAAAGTTTTTCCCGTTATTCCCGGAAGCATTTCAACCATAAAAAGGTTAAGTTAATACCAGAGATTGAATATTGAGATATTTGAGAGTATCTCTTGATAATCGCTCTCTGTAACAAACATGATCCGCAGCACTTCGTGAGAGTCTGTTTATCATCTTTTGCTACAGCTTTGATTAGATCTTTTTCTGTGACGAAACATTACCGAACATGGGCCGATACAGATGTGATGTTTTTCTTCGCTTGCTTTGATCATGCTTTAAAATCGAATGAGTACGAATAATACATTGCCTGATCTAGACCCTCATATTTTGGGAACTATGAACCCGAAAAAGCTGTATTTGAGTCTCTGAATACAACCTTTTCACACGGGGAAAAATGCGGTACACCAAACGAAGAAAAAGAGTCATGATTTCGGGAGGAACGTGTATTTTTATGTTATGAAAATACACCATGACTAAAAGTCATGAAATCAATAGCCAGCAGTAAGTTACTTTTTAAATTTGTAGCGAAGATATCAATTTAAATGATGAAATAATGAAGCGTGCATGTTGGAACCATGAATAAAACACATGAAAACATAAACATAATTCATAAATTTTGTTACCTCTCCCTATGATTCTTATATTTGATATGAAAAGTGGAAATTTTTTGTTATGAAATCATGAAGCAAGATCTAAAATCATAAATACACATCATGAATACATAAGCACTATTCATGCATTTAGATACCTATAATTTTTGATTCCGATTTTGTTGCTGAAAAGTGACAAGTTGAGTCATAAAATCATGAAGCAGGATCATGGAATCATGAATTTAATTCATGAAAACAAACATTGTACGTCAATCAAGGTTCCAGTTTATATTTGTGATAGGCAAACAAACAAAAACGTGTAGGTTGTAATCCTTCCGGCTTATGCGTCGGTAGTTTCGAAAGAAAACGTACTGGATTATTCTTTGGGTGACCAGCAATTTATCCAGGCGAGACAGATGTTGACTGCGTAACAGAAGAAGAATAAACGTTCATTTCAGACCGTAATGAGTGTCTCCAAGAATGACACATCTCTAGCAGGAACGCGAATATCCAGTGCTTAGATTTGGATGTGTGGGTATCAGTAGGATGCACCCTAAATATCCCGTTCTTCAAGAGCCACCCTAGGCTGTCAAGAGAAAACAGTAATGAATAAGCACGAATGAAGTGAAGACGCGTTGTAAACATTGGAAGAGAAATAAATCGTTTTATTAGTTAAATCGTCTGACACTCATAGTAATCCGTTCCGATCCCCCACAGATGCAAAGTTTTCTTTCAAAAATAAATTGTGGCAAATCATTCCTGGGCTCATAAAAAGCTGATCATTTGTTGGCTTATGAGAAAGTTCTTTACTCTGCGAAGGTAGAATGTGGAGCTGGAACACAGACAGGATGTGTTAACTGTTCTATTGTAAGACGTGGGAGAACGTATCACATCTGAGCAGTTGAAATCGCCGAAGAGCATGTTAGCAAAATATTCGCTTAACGATGAACGCTTGCAAGTAAATTTTGGAACAACCAACAGCACCGGCAGCTTAACTGGGTCGTGAAACAATTTTGGAATTTATCGACAAGCCGCCAAGAATTCCATCCAAATGATGACAAAGTTCCGAAGAGCATGATCCAGTCTAGAACAGTGAATCCTTTTCACACACACACAATTTTTTCAATTTCACTCGAAAACACCACCGAACACAAAAGACGTGTTAACTGAGATGAAAAAAAGTAATACATAGCTTTATTTTCGATGTATAAAAATTTACAACATTTTTTTTACAGTGTATATTTTTTTCCAGATAGTCCCAACAATAACCTAAAACTTTGCGGAAGGCACCAAACTGATCGGACAAACCGTTTCTAAGTTATAATTTTTTGAGCCGATGATGCAAAAAGGCATTTTTGGGCATAAAGAAAGCATGTGCAAAATTTCATCCAAATCAAAAAATACCATGCCCACACAGTTACGGATCACCCACAGTGACGGATCACTTTGGCGTTCAACATCGGATAAGTCGCTCAAAACATAAACGTTGACGTGAAACATATTTTTCCCATGTTATACTATTTGTCTTTTATCATTTGTAATGTTAAGCACAAATTCAACCGCTAAATAACGATGTTTTTGACAACTGCTTGAGTTGGTACCAAGCAGCTATCATTATATGGTCCTTTTCTGTAAGAAGTGCCATCAGCATTCATAAGCTCCCACATGTGGTAAAATTCAAATGTTATAGCATAAAACATGCTCGTTCGCTTCGATTTAGTATGAATTCATCTTTGGAAAACATTTTTCTTGATTGTTGATTCTAAATACCGAATATTAGCACTTCTAACTAGTGATCCATAATATGGACCAGGAAATGATTGTTTACCACGGTTATGGATCACTTCCAAAAAATGTAGATTTCTGCCATTTTAAGCATTGGTTTCGACATTTTCAGACAATAGCACTAAGGATAAAACGAATAAAACATTAAGGTTTGTAAATTTCATTTTAAGCAGACAAAATTGGGTGGAAAACTTGGTGTGGAGCGTAAACAGTTCATTTCTCAGTTACTACAATGCAGTATCACAAAAAAAAGGCATTTTACCCTTGTTTCCAATTCTTACACTGCTATTTTTGCAGTAATATGTGACACATTGTTAACTTTCGCCAAATCATGCAATACAGATGCATTGAGTTGAAAATCTCTTGATTTTGCGCACTGATCCGTAATATGTCACAATTTGATCCATAATATGAAAGTTGATCCATAATATGGTTTTCAGAAACCAAAAAAAATTTAAATTTTTATGCAATCCTATGTAAATATTACACTCAAAACAGTTTACTAACCGATGTTCCAATTTGAAACGATTCAATTCGTGCTTTTAAATTACAATTTTACGTTTTCCATGTCGTTTTATTGAATTTTATAGGTTGGACTCCACACTATTTGATCCATAACTGTGGGGTCATGGTACAAAAGTAAACCGACATTCGAATTCAAATGGAACCGCTCTGTAGCAGCTTTTTGATGTAGGTCTGGACACAACTTCTTGGACAGAATGCCAAAAAAACAACCTGGGGAATTCAATGGCAAAATACTGTACGAAAATTTCTTGTATAATCCCTGTCAATCAATAGAGAATAATTAGAAAGGGGGAGCCCTGCCTTAGGAAATTCTTGGGTCATTTGTGTAATTCCTGATCGAATACTTGAAGGATTTACTTTACGATTTTCCGAATTATACCTCAATCAATTGGAAACTTCCTGAAGTAACTTGAGCTTGAAACGTATATCAATAATTTCTATAGGGTTTTGATGCAAAAGGATTGGAAAGATTCACGACTTTGGCTTAGAGGAACTGCTATTAGATTATATTATTCTCTATAACATAGAGTTTTATGAACATTGCTGTCATTCTTTGCTCTAGACCAGGGCCAGATTTACAAATGTAAAGGCCCCGAGGCCAGAGTCATGAGGGGGCCTTTGACATAGATTTTTTTTTCGATAAAATTGAATGTAATCTTTTTGGTTATTGGTAATTGAATTGAATGTAAGGTTTTAATTTAACCGCTTCGAGACCCTCATAAGTGTACTGAAAAAACTTATGTTGTAGGGTTGTTCATGTATAATAAAATTTTAAAACTTCGAGACTTATCTAGGAATTACTCCGGGAAATTTACGGGAGTTTTTCTGCATTTCCTCAGAGATTTCTCAGGGAATTCTTATAGGATTCATCCAGGAATTCGCCAAGGATGTCTACAAGAATTCGCCAGAAATTCCTACATAAACTCGATTGGGATCTCTCCAAAAAATTCTTCAAAAATTCCACAGGAACTGCAGAGAAATGCTTGATAAATTGTTTTTGGAATATCCCAGACAAATTTTCCGGGCAATTTGGGTAAGGAATTAACATCAATTTTTCCGGAAATTCCCCAGGAACTTCAGAAAAATGCTTTCAGGAATGTCCCAGGGATCCACCAGGGATGTCTCCAGGAATTCCCCAGGCATTTTTCAGGGATTTCTCTAAGAATTGTCCAGGGATTCCTCCAGGAATTTCCCAGGGATTCCCTAGAAATTTCTCCAGGATTTTTTCCCTATAGGAATTCCTGCGGAATTCCTACAGAAATATTCCTAGGATTACTCCAAGGGTTCTTCCTGGGAATCCTCCGTGATTCCTCCAGGTATTCTTCCGGGTTTCCTCCGTGATTCTTCCAGGTATTCTTCCGGGATTCCTCCAAGAATTCCTCCGGGATTCCTCCGGGATTCTTCTAGGAATTCCTTCAGTGACTCATCCAGGATTCCTCCAGGAATTCCTCCAGAATACCTTCAGGAATTCTTCCGGGATTCCTCTGGGAACTCTTGCTGGATTCTTTCAGAAATTTCTTCAAGAATTTCACAGGAACTGTAGGAAAATGCTTCAGAAATTATTCCAGGAATGTCCCAGCGATTTCTTCATGAATTCTCCGGACAATTTGGGAAAATAATTAACATAAATTTCCCCAGACATTCCCCAGGGATCTTCCTGCAGGAATTTTCCAGGAACTTATTCAAAAATTCTCAGGAGATTCCTTCAGAAATTCTCCAGATATTCTTCCGAAAACATCCCAGGAATTCCTAAACAAACACTGCCGGGAATTGTCCAAGCATTCTTTGAGAAGTTTCTCAGAAGACTCTTCCCAAAATTTCTCCGGAAATTCTCCAGAAACTTCTGAGAAATGCTTTCAGGAATGTCTCAGAGATCCCTTCAAGGATTCACCAGGGATGTCTCCAGAAATTCCACAGGAATTTTTCAGGGATTTCTCTAACAATTCTCCAAGGAGTCCTCCAGGAATTGCCCAGAGATTCCCTAGAAATTTCACCAGGATTTGTTCCTACAGAAATTCCTTCGGGATTCCAACAGAAATTTTCCTGGGATTCCTCCAAGGATTCTCTCAACGATTCCTCCAGGATTCCTTCAGGAATTCTTCCGTAATCCCTCCAGTAATTCCTCCAGGATTTCCTCAAGGGATTGCTTTACGAATTCTTACGGGATTCCTGCGCGATCCCTCCAGAAATTTCTCCGGGATTTCTTCAAGGGATGCCTCTAGGGATTCGTCCAGGGATTCCTCCTTGAACCCTCCAGGAATTCCTCTGGGATTTCCTCCAGGGATTTTCCGGTATTCCTCCAGGAATTTATCAAGAAGTTTCTCCTGGATTCCTCCAGGATTTTTTCCGCTAGAAAATCTTGCTGGATTCCTCATGAAATTTTTTCAAGAATTCCACAGGAACTGCAGAGAAATGCTTTAAAAATTATTCCTGGAATGACCCAGAAATTTCTTCATGAATTTTCCAGTGAATTAGGGGAAGGAATTAACTTTATTTTCTCCAAAAATTCCTAAGGTTTCTTAATTCAGGAATTTTCCAGGATTTTTTTCAGCAATTCTCAAGGGATTGTCTTCGATTTAAATAAAAATACATCGCACAGACTTCAATTCCGTAGAATCCTTAATCTAAATGTTTCCTTAGCTATGTTAAAATCGTACAAGTGATACACATTATTAAACATTTCACAACATACATCAAGCGGATTATTTTGCCCATATAACGTTCGATGAGCAGCGTGTCGGAATAGTGCAGTCCTCCGTAGGAGCCTCACAGGAGTGTTGAAACTTAATTTTCCTAACAGACTAATTCTGCAGAGATTCCTCCAGAAATTCCTCAACTTTACCTTTAGGATTTTTTTTCAGGTTTCCTACCACAGTTTCCGATATATCTGAAGGAATTCCACAAGAAGCTTCTCCGGGCTTCATCCAGGAACTGCTCAAAGAATTCCTCCAGGAATTCTTTTCTAGAAGAATTTCCTTTGTTATTTCTATAGGAAGTTTCGAAGAATCATCGGTTTGGAAAAAAAAATGTTTTGCATCACTTGATGATTTTCTTATGGAATTTCAAGGAAGATTCCCTGACCAATTCTTGGAGCCATGCATAAAAAAAGGCTAAATAAATGCCAGCAATAATTCCTTGAGAAATCTTCGGAGGAATTCCTGGATAAAAACATTAGAAACATTCCTAGAGCTTGAGGAATGCCTGGAGGAATTTTCTGATCAATCCGACAATTTTCATTTGTTTAGAATTACGAGAGAAATTTGAAATGAGCTACCAGTCAATTAAAAAATAAAATAATAATAAATTATAAATAATAAATTGAGGAGATCCTAATCAATTATCTCCCTTCAGAAAATTCCCTACATAAATTTCTTAACGAAGTATACGTTGCCAATAACAAAATAATAGAACGTGATGATTTGCCAAGGTTCTACAATACACGCGTTCCTAAAATGTGTCTTTTTTCTTCTCAAACACTTCATAAAAAACTAATTTTCAAGCCACAGCGTCATTAATTCAAAAAACTCATTTTATTTTTTTCAATCGAAATTTTGTTCAGCTTGATCTACATTTCCTGGTATTTGCCTTCGCGGAAACACCAGACATAAAAAAAAACATTAGTCGGAAATACTAATCCATTATGTAGCCCGAACAGGGATCACTCTGAATACGGTAAAGCGATAGGGTTTTGTTCTACTTCGTCGTAAGCGCTACTATTCGTCGTATCAAACTTTAAATGTTCCACTATGGCGGATATTCAAACTTACCTGCAACATAGATTCATTATCCAAGTGTAATTTTGTGAAAGCTGATATGGTTTGTACACTTGTACACCAAAAATGCAATAAAAACTACTGTAGTTCGGTAAATAACTTCAGTTCAATTATCAACTTTGCACTTTTTCACCGAAATCGCATGGACGAACACGATTTGAGAGAAATGCTTAGTGATCGACGGAGCCTCACCACTTTCCAACACAAGTTTCTTCCCGCCCCCGTGGGTGACTTACTTCGCCGGGCACTTATTTTCACTATGAAAAACCTTCGTACTTCTTCACTGAAGGATTTCATTCCAATCACACGCCGTAAAACTTCAATAAATCACCAAATTGAAATTCACCGCGTATAATTGAAAATGTAAACAAAGTTCAATCCGTCGTACTGAGAAAAAAAAGCTTGTGCGCATCATACGCTCGACGTAAAAATACGGTTCCTTTGATTGTGTTGTTTTCGCTGTACTGTGAGCAAATGCCATTATTGTATGGTCAAAAGGAATTGTGTTCATATGTTTGGGCTGAATTTTGATGACGAACAATTAATTTTAAAGGAAATTAGTATATTCCATCATGCTCATGGAATGGAGGGAGATGCCCGTAGATCTATATATTCTAGTAAAACATTTTATTATAGCGTTGATATGTTGTGTTTTAACCATTCAATACACACAGTGAGCCGTAAGTTGTGAGACGAATCTGGAAACTGATTGCGACGGAGTTGAAAACGATACGACGGACTGAGAATACGGTAAGATGCATTTTCTTTGCATTATTTCCAAAAAGAGATCAAGACTAATCAAAATGTTATTGTACAATGCTAAAGCTGTTTTGAGAAAAAATGTTTGGCATCGGTTTGTATCAGCATTATTCACTGCAATACTGGGAAAATTGCAGTACTCACTGACCAATGCTTAATACGATGGATACTAACACATCACCCTGTTGGTACAACAAGATTTAGCAGTTTGTCAAGCGGTTGTAGGAACACAGCATAGTTTGACTAACTTTGGGGCGTCGTCAATGTTGGTCAAACCGTCTGACCGTTTTTCAATCAGTTGTGTTTTTTCAAATTCTTTGACCCCTGAAGAGTTTAATAAAATCAAAATTGCTAAATAGAGCTAATAAATAACATTTTTACTGCCTTTTCTGAAAAAAAAACGGAAGGATTTGTGTGAGATGTTTGACTCAGCATTTAATCAAATTTTACAACCATCAGAGTAAATAAATCGTAGAATATTTTAGTCCACAAAAATAACGTAGAAAAGAACCTGCTGATAGTGAAAGCAAATCTGTCCGATTCAGAGATCTTTGAGTGTTCATCATGAATTGGGGATTATTTTGGGTTAATGAATAAAAATATAGTGTTTATTTAGAAAAAAATTTAAAATGTGACTCAGAATCGTCCCATTCGAAGAGTGGACTTATGCGCGTTCCGTTTAGGTAGGTAATCAATCGGATTCTTGGGTTAAGGAACAACACAGATGAAGAGAGACTGAGTGGTTTAAGCTAATTTATTTTAATTTTGTTTTATCCATAAGTTTATAAAACCTCCAGCAGAACTCAAGAATCAAATTGCTCAAAGAAATAAGTTAAGGTCACGAAAAATGTTGAGCTGCGTAATCAATGACCGATGTTTTTAAAACAAAACTACTATCAAATAAGATTACTGCTATTGTACTATTAAATTGTTTTACTGCTACATTGTTTTCATTTAGTTATGGTCTATTGAATTCCTGAAGAAACTTGTCTATCATTAATTAGAAACTAACAAAGCAAAAATTTTGTAATCCAAAAACACGTTACCTGTCAGAACTTCGATTTCATAATTTAAAAAAAAAAAAGTCCAATGGATTATCGCCCAACTCAACTCACTGCAACGGAAGCGCACTTTCATTCATTTAATGAGTATTAATTGTAGTACACTGCACAATTTATGGGCTGTTTGGTGCTGTGCTGAGGCTAAATCTCCAACACGGATACAACTTCTACTCCACCTGGATGACGGCGAAAGATCCGAATCATCCTCAGCGAGAACGTTTAACAATTACGTCGCTCAAATTTTGAACAATATTAGTATTGCCGTTTCCTTACTGTCCTGGTTTAAGTATGAAATCCTTCTTCCAGTGTCACGTTATTTATGAACGCTCCCCGACGTCTTTCGTGAAACTGAGCACACAAGACTGAGTGGAAAGTTATGCTGTTTCGAGCACAACGGAGACGGAAATTAATTTTAACAATTATCAGTATCAATTAGCGGATGGCTAGAATCGTCAATCATGTTGCACGTTATAATCTTTTTGAAGTAACTTCAAGTGAGATTTTCAAGAGCCCTGAGTAAGGCGTCCAATCACGACTAGGGTATTGGAATTGAATCCAATGTGCAGTCTCACTTGATTTTGAAATTTTGGGATATTTGCTTTTGCTTACCATTGTTTTCAGTGAGGATATGCCTTTCTTGTTTTGTTCAATTCGAACGAGTCATGTTCCAACAATCAAATCAAGTAGACTGCAATTTAACAAAAATCGACAACGCCTGCATTTTATTCGACATTGGTTACACCATCCTGCAAACGTATAACACCAACCCCCCGAACAGAAACCAGCACACAGATTCGAGCTAGCTCCATAAATTTCTATCTCATTTCCATCGAATTTGATCCGAACACGTGTAGATGTGTGAGTGTTCTGTTCGCCCCAGCATCCTAGGCAACTCAATTCCATCCAGCTGAGGATGGACAACAGCAGTGAACGTAAGGGTATGCGATATGTTGTAGAAGTCTGTCAATGATTGTTGGAAACGAATTTCCGCAAAGCTCTCTCCGGATAAACTTTCAGGAGTTCTTCCAGAGATACTTGCGGAAGTCCTCTCAAAGATTCTTGCATGTCTATGAAGGTTTCCCCACCAATTTGTTCAGAAATGTTTCCAGGAAACTTTTAAAAGTTATTCCAGTAAAAATAAATTACATATCGCATACCCTTGGTGAACGACAACGACGACGACAATGACGATCATTTTAGAACTGGCAGCTTTCAATCGAACTGAACCACTGCCCCACCACGCGTGCACCATCTTCGCCAATACCAATTCCCCTATCTGGGCATATGTGTTTGACCTGATAGAGCCACCATTTCCGCCGTGGCTGCGTTTGCTTGCATTGGTCCTGGTCGATCGGTCGTCGGTGGGTTACCCATCTGTTACCATGGGGAGATAGATGGCAGAGAACCAACATTATGATGCACCGGGCCGGGACTACACCGGGAAAGCCAATGTTTTACATGCATATTTTTCTCCGCAACCGGAGCTGCACACCGACAGCGGTGCTGCTCTGTCATCAGCATTGTGTTGCTTTCGCCTATCTGACTACGGACTACAAACAGTCGGCGCTGTTGTTCAAGATGGAATCTATCAATGTAGTAAAGGGATCACGGTGGAAGAGAGTATCGACAAGACATTCTAAACCGATTGGTACAAGTTTAGCTAAACACACAATTCAATAACCGTAATTCTACGGATTGTTGCTTTGTACATGACCGAAACGAGGTCAACAAAAACCATAAAGGGATCGAAAAATGACCAAACGTACTTCAAGACAATAAGAAGAAATTGAACATTGGAATTGAAAATTAAAGTGTTTATTCTGAAACTTGTCTGGAAAATAATCAAGAAATTGATTCAAGGAATCAATTAATCTTAAAGCTTTTCCGAAAAGATTTGTTAAGATATCCCAATCAATTTGTTCTTCCGCCTTATCGTTTTATCAGTTAGATATTGGTTTAAAGTGATCTTGATCTACCCTTCAAATGAGAAAAAGCTTCCATAGTAAACAAGTTTTATTTTCAATTATTTTCAGATTAATCATTTATTTCCGGAAACTGTGATATGTCAATTGGTTTATTGTACTTACAGCTGGAGCTTGTCAATACGACTTTACCTGTAAAAGAAGAAAAAACAATATTGTTAAATTAGTTAATGATAGGGAATATATCTGTTTCAATAAATCAGTCAGCAGGTGATAGAAAGAACTTCTTCCAGTGGAAAATATGCGTCCTCGCATTACAACAATACCCGAAGTTTAATTACCCTTGAAACCACCCAATCAAAAGTCGTTGTATCGAAGATGTGAGTGATGAAGTAAGCACAATTGTCAAACCACAACAATCCATTAGTTGAAACTGCAACACGGAGACGGAGACAAAATGCTGCGTTGAATGATAATTAATCCTTTCTTGTTGTCTTGCTGCTTGTTCGTTCATTGACCGACCGCCGCGAACCGGTTCATATCGCTTCCCATACCTTGTTCCCGTGGTACTTGTTGAAGAATTGGACCATAAAAATAAACAAACAAATTAATCCACCTGATGGAAGAGGTGTCTTTCTCGCGATTGTTTAATAAATCGATTGATTGGATTCCAATTTTTAAACGTCCGGCAAATTCGATGCAGCACGGTGTTTCTTTAGATGTATTCAGTAACCCGTCAATATAAGCTTTCATTTTAAGCTTCTTCCATGAATAACTCCATAAAGTATTTTAAGGTCCATTAAAAAATCAATTATCTTGAAATTTTCTCTGGAATTTCTTGATCTGAGATAAAATGTTTAGAAATGCTTATGGCAAATTTTCAAAGCACTATTTTATGATTTTTCCAGAAATTTTACCAATTTCTCTCCTGTAATTCTCACCGAGTTCATATCAAAACCAGAATTTCGACTTAAAATATTTCCAAGCCTTAAATAGTGAATCTCCAAGTCATACCATACCAAATACCAAAGCAGAATTTGAAGTTTGTAAGTTTTCCTTTTTCTTTAATTATTGCAGGAATCATCAAATTGCATCATATTAAGGTGAAGATGAATCGAAGCCAAAGCTCAAATTTTCAAGAGTACGGATCTGGAGAACCAAACAACCGTTTGAGCTGAAAACCTAATCGATTGTTCACCACCAGCTAGTGACCAATCGATTAAGTTTTCAGCTTAAACGGATGTTTGGTTCTCCAGATCCGTGCTCTTGAAAATTTAAAGTTTCGCTTCGATTCATTTTCACCTTAAATAAAACAAAAATCTATAGCCAGCAGTAATTTAACCGGGGCATTTTCTGGAATTCCATAACGGTTGCTTCCAGTAATTCAGTCTCTGAATTATCGAAGGTTTCGGGAACTTCTTTAAAAAGACCTGAAAAGTTATCAACATTTTCTAAAAAGACTTCGGAACTTTTAGAGGGTTCAAAGATTTTAAACTAGAGTACATAATAAATAAAATTTCGGTATCCTTCAAAAACTATAGCGTTGTTTTATCCATAAAATAATTTCTTGATTTGTGTCGGAAATACTCTGTTATTTTCTCCATAGTTCCCACAAATGTTGTCCCAGTTCTAAGGATACAGTATGAATTATTTCAAAGATTCATCAAAGATCTTTATCAGATGGTTCCTTGAGGGTTGACTATAATTTATCTATTTATACACCCTGGGATACCACCAGAAATTCACCATCTGTCCGATGTGTCCGGAATGACCATTAATATCCTTTCTTCTTAACATCTGGGAAGCTTTCTTTCTAGAAGCTGGAAAGCTTCTCTTCCAGATGCTGGAAAACTTTCTTTTCAAAACCTGGAAAGCGTTCTTTCCAGAAGCTGTAAAGTTTCCATTCCAGAAGCTGTAGGAATTCCTCCCCAGAAACAGGAAAGCTTCTCTTCCAGATGCTAGAAAGCTTCCATTCCTAAAGCTAGAATGTTTTCTTTATAGAAGCTTGATTTTTTCTCTTCCAGAAGCTGAAGAGCTTCCTTCTCTTCCAGAAACTTCTCATCCAAAGCTGGAAAATGTCTGTTCCAGAAGCTGGAAAGCTTTTCTTCCAGAAGCTAGAAAGCTAGTTTTCCAGAAGCTGGGAAACTTCTATTCCTTTTCGAGAAGCTCGAAAGCTATTCTTCCAGAAGTTGGAAGTCTTCTCTTCCAAAAGCTGGAAAGTTTTCTTTCCAGAAGCTTGAAAGCTTCACTTCCAGAAGCAGGAAAGCTTCTTTTCCATAAGCAGAAAAGCTTCTATTCTAGAAGCTAGAAAGCTATTTTTTCAGATCCTAGAAAATTTCTCTTCCAGAAGCTGGAACGCTTCTTCTCCAGAAGTTGGAAAACTTCTCTTTATGAAGCTAGACAACTTCTTTTCTAGAAGCTGGAAAGCATCTTTTTGAGAAGCTGGAAAGCTTTTCTTCCAGAAGCTGGAAAGCTTTTCCAGAAGCTGGGAAGCTTCTCTTGAACAAGCTGAAAAGTATTTTTTCAAGAAACTGGAAAACTTCAATTCCAGAAGCTGAAAAGCTTCTTTTCGAGAAGCTGGAAAGCTTCTCTTCCACAAGCTAGAAGTCTTCTCTTCCATAAGCTGGAGAGTTTCTTTTCAAGAAGCTGGAAATCTTTTCTTCCAGAAGCTGGAAAACTTCTATTCTAGAAAGCTTCTTTTCGAAAGCTGGTAAAATTATCTTCCAGAAGTTGGAAAGCTTCTATTCCAGGAGCTGGAATTTTTTTCTTGAAGCTGGAAAGCTTTTTTCTAGAAGCTTAAAAACTTCTCTTCAAAAAACTGGAAAACTTCTCTTTGAGAATTTGAGAAACTTTTCTTCTAGAAGCTGGAACGTTTCTTTTCGAAATCAGGAAAACTTTTCTTCAAAAGCTGAAAAGCTTCTCTTCCAGAAGCTGGAATATTTATCTGCATGAAGCTACAAAACTTCTCTTGCAGAAGCTGGAGAGCTTTTTTTCTAGAAGCTGGAAACTTCTCTTCCAGAAACTTCTCATCCAGAAGCTTGAAAATGTCTGTTCCAGAAGCTAGAAAACTACACTTCCAGAAGCTGTGAAACTTCTATTCCAGAAGCTGGAAACTTCTATTCCAGAAGCTGAAATGTTTTATTTTCAAAATCTGAAAAGCTTCATTTCTAGAAGCTGGAAAGTTTCTCTTCCAGATGTTGGAAAGCTTTCTTTCCAGAAATTTGAAAGTTTCTCTTCCAGAAGCTGTAAAGCTTTTCTTGCAGAAGCTGGAAAGCTTCTTTTCGACAAGCTGGAAAGCTATTCTTCCAGAAGTTGGAAGTCTTTTCTTCCAAAAGCTGGAAAGTTTTATTTTCAGAAGCTTGAAAGCTTCTGTTCCAAAAGTTGGAAAGCTTCTCTTCCAGAAGTTAGAAAGCTACTTTTCCAGAACCTGGTAAATTTCTCTTCCAGAACCTGGAAAATTTCTCTTATAAAAGCTGGAAAGCTTCTTCTCCAGAAGATGGAAAATTATTCTTCGGGAAACTTAAAAACTGCTCTACTAGAAGCTGGAAAGCTTCTAACCCAAAAGCTGGAAAGCTTTTCTTCCAGAAACTGGAAAGCTTTTTTTCCAGAATCTGGGAAGTTTTTCTTGCAGAAGCTGGAAAGCTTCTCTTCCATAAAATGGAAAACTTCTCTTCCACAACCTGGAAAGCTTCTCCTCCAAAAGCTTGAAAGCTTTTTTTTCAAAAACTGATTGTGATGAAAAAAAATGATGCTGTCGATAGATTACTGTTGGAATGAATTTATCACTATTCAGTACAACTCTTACGAGCAAAGAAAGAAAAAAAAATATCATAATCACCCATATCTTCTCCAGCAGACGCTCCGAAGAATGCAAAATTCAATCGCACACACCTTTTTATTGACCGGGAGATAGAGCCACAGCCAAAAGGGTTTATCAAAATATAAAAGCACTCGGCCCAACCGCAATTTAGTTCAGTCAGCTGAAAACAAGTTTTGCGGTTAGCCACGTGTGCGCGCGTGCGTCTCGAAGATCTCTTGTCCGGCAGTCCGGTCAGAAGAGGCCGCCGCCGCTGTCCGTCAAGCTGCTGCCGGCCTGTCCCTCCACAAGTAGGGTGCGGCTCAATTTTCGTAATCTTCAAAAATCAAAAGTTCGCGTGCTTCTGTGAATTCAACTTATAAAAAAGAGAAACCTCAAAGTTTGAGCCAAAACATGAAGATTCAGAGGTGGTGTAAGCGAAGGTGATATTTGAAGTGATAAAATGTGGCCTTCTGTAAACTGGTCGTAATTTCATTATTTATAAGCCAATTTTGAATCAATTGAGCACTATTATCTCCAAAATTGTATAATAAAATGAAATTTGAACAATTAATTTATCTGAAATTCAAGATAGTAATAAAAATAGTAGTCATCTTCAAGCTTTTACCTTTTTTTTACTGAAAAATAAATTTTGTTTGACTATAGCTTTATGGTCAAACAAAGTTTTTATTTTATAGCAATATAAAGAAAAAAATAGAGAAAACTTCTTTCTATTAATTATGTCTATACTTCTTGACAAATTGGATGTTCTAAAAACTATTCATAAATCTAATTTCGAAGAAAATAGTGCTAACAAATTCAAAATTGACGAAAAAATAAATAAGTTAAGAAAACTTCACTGTAGGCCTCACTTGGAAATTCACCTTGAAGTCACATATGCCACCTTTATATTTTTGGATCTAACATAGAGGTTGCTCTTTCAATGTGATTCAATTTCAGAAGACCACACGAGTTTTCGAGTCATAAAACTTTTGAAAAATAAGCCGCACCCTATTTCCCAGGAACAGACGGAGACACGGCGAATCAATACTCCGAAGATCGGTGGGAAGAAAGTCGAAAAGTTGCAAGTTGGAAAGATGGTTTTCGGTCGTGTGGTGTTAGCTTGGCTGCTGTTGGTGCAGGTTTTGACGACGGTGGAAGTGACTGCTGGTGCTGCATCTAATGCTTGGGAAGACGAAGGTTAGCGCCCTTAAGTTGGGTTTGGATGTGGTGTCTTTCGCTTCATTGTGACCTTAAACTTGGAGGGTGGGAGCTTACTCTGTGTGGTTGCGGTTTTGGTGGGAACGAATTAGAGAAGGAATGTCAGATACGGTCAGGAACAGACCAGTGCGTTTCACGGATTTGGTTTTTATTTTTATATGTATTGATTTTTTACAATCAAAGCTGCATAAGTACTATATTAAGTAAGTAGATTTGTGAAACCTATTGTAATTGTACTTAAGATATATGAACCATGATTTATTTTCCAGAAGCTGGAAAGCTATCTTTCTAGAAGCTGGAAGGCTTCCATTCCAGAAGCAGGAAAGCTTTTTTCCAAGAAGCAAGAAAGCTTTTCTTCCAGAAGCTGGAAAGCTTCTCTTTCAGAAGCTTGAAAGCTTCTCTTCCAAAATCTGGGAAGCTTCTCTTCCGGAAGCTGGGAAGCTTCACTTACAGAAGCTGTAAAGCTTCTCTTGCAAGTGCTGGAAAGCTTCTCTTCCAGAAGTTGGAAAGCTTCTCTTCCAGAAGTTGGAAAGCTTCTCTTCTAGAATCTGGAAAGCGTCTCTTCCAGCAGCTGGAAAACTTCTCATCTAGAAGCTGAAAAGCTTGTCTTCCAGAAGCTCGAAAGCTTCTCTTCCAAAAGCTGGAAAGCTTCTCATCAAGAAGCTGGAAAGCTTGTCTTTCAGAAGCTGAAAAGCTTCTCTTCCAAAAGCTGGAGTCCTTATCTTCCAGAATCTGGGGAGTTTTTCAAGAAGCTTACAAGCTTTTCATCCGGAAGCTGGAGGGCATCTCTACTAGAAGCTGGAAAGCTTCTCTTCCAGTAGCTGAAAATCTTCTCATCCAGAAGCTGAAAAACTCCTCCTCCAGAAGCTGGAAACTTCTTTTCCAGAAGCTGGAAAGCTTCTCTTACAGAAGCAAGAAAGCTTCTCTTCCAGAAGCTGGAAAGCTTCTTTTCCAGAAGCTGGAAAGTCTGTCTGCCAGAAGCTGGAATGCTTCTCTTCCAAAAGCTGGAAATCTTCTCTTCCAGAGGCTGGAAAGCGTCTGTTCCAGAAGCTAAAAAGCCTCTCTTTAAAAAGCTGGAAATCTTTTTTTTTCCAGAAGCTGGAAAGTTTATCTTCCATAAACTGGAAACCTTCTCTTCAAAAAGCTAGAAAGCTTGGGCTGGAAAGCTTCTTCATCCAGAAGCTGGAAAGCGTATCTTCCAGAAGCTGGAAAGCATCTCTTCCAGAAGCTGGAAAGCATCTCTTCCAGAAGCTGGAAAGCTTCTCGTCCTGAAGCTTGAAAGCTCCTCATCCAGAAGCTGAAAAGCTTCTCGTCCTGAAACTAGAGGGTATCTCTACCAGAAGCTGGAAGGCTTCTCATAAAGAAGCTGGAAAGCTTCTCTTCCAGAAGCTGGAAAGCTTCTTTTCCAGAAGCTGGAAAGCTTCTTTTCCAGAAGCTGGAAAGCTTCTCTTCCAGAAGCTGGAAAGCTTCTCTTCCAGAAGCTAGAGAGCTTCTCTTCCAGAAGCTGGAGAGCTTCTCTTCCAGAAGCTGGAGAGCTTCTCTTCCAGAAGCTGGAGAGCTTCCCTTCCAGAAGCTGGAGAGCTTCTCTTCCAGAAGCTGGAGAGCTTCTCTTCCTGAAGCTGGAGAGCTTCTCGTCCAGAAGCTGGAAAGCATCTCGTCCAGAAAAGGGAAAGCATCTCGTCCAGAAAAAGTGAAAGCATCTCGTCCAGAAAATGGAAAGCTTCTCGTCCAGAAGCTGCGACTTCTCCTCCAGAAGCTGGAAAGCTTCTAATCCAAAAGCTCGAAAGCTTCTCTTCCAGAAGCTCGAAAACTTATCTTCCAGAAGCTGGAATGTTTCTCGTCCAGAAGCTGGAAAGCTTATTTTCCAGAACCTGGAGAGCTTCTCTTCCAGAAGCTGGAAGCTTCTCTTCCAGAAGATGGAATGCTTGTCTTATAGAAACTGGAGAGTTTCTCTTCCGGAAGCTGGAAAGCTTATCTTCCAGAAACTGGAGAGCTTTTCTTCGATAAGCTGGAAATCTTTTCTTACAGAAGCAAGAAAGCTTCTCTTCCAAAAGCTGGAAAGCTTCTTTTCCAGAAGCTGGAAAGCTTTTCTGCCAGAAGCTGGAATGCTTCTCTTCCAAAAGCTGGAAATCTTCTCTTGTAGAAGCTAAAACGCTTCTCTTAAAGAATCTGGAAAGGCTTTCCTTTCAGAAGCTGGAAATCTTCTCTTCAGGAAGCTGGAAAGCAAAAACTGGAAAGCTTCTCTTCCAAAAGCTGGAAAGCTTTTTTTCCAGAAGCTAGAAAGCTTCTCATCCAGAAGCTGGAAAACTTCTCTTCCAGAAACTGGAAAGCGTCTATTCTAGAAGCTGGAAAGCTTCTCATCCAGAAGCTGGAAAACTTCTCTTCCAGAAGCTGGAAGCGTCTGTTCCAGAAGCTGAAAAGCCTCTCTTCAAAAAGCTGGAAATCTTTTTTTCCCAGAAGCTGGAAAGCTTCTCATCCATAAGCTGGAAAGCTTCTCATCCAGAAGCTGAAAAGTTTCTCTTCCCAAAAACTGGAAACCTTCTCTTCAAAAAGCTAGAAAGCTTGGGCTTCTTCATCCAGAAGCTGGGAAAGCGTATCTTCCAGAAGCTGGAAAGCATCTCTTCCAGAAGCTGGGAAGCTTCTCTTCTAGAAGCTTGAAAGCTTCTCATCCAGAAGCTGAAAAGCTTCTCGTCCTAAAACTAGAGGGTATCTCTACCAGAAGCTGGAAGGCTTCTCATAAAGAAGCTGGAAAGCTTCTCATAAAGAAGCTGGAAGCTTCTCTTCCAGAAGCTGGAAAGCTTCTCTTCCAAAAGCTGGAGAGCTTCTCTTCCAGAAGCTGGGGAGCTTCTCTTCCAGAAGCTGAAGAGCTTCTCTTCCTGATGCTGGAGAGCTTCTCTTCTAGAAGCTGGAGAGCTTGTCTTCCAGAAGCTGGAGAGCTTCTCTTCCAGAAGCTGGAGAGCTTCTCTTCCAGAAGCTGGAGAGCTTCTCTTCCAGAAGCTGGAGAGATTCTCTTCTAGAAACTGGAGAGCTTCTCTTCCTGCAGCTGGAGAGCTTCTCTTCCTGAAGCTGGGGAGCTTCTCTCCCTGAAGCTGTAGAGCTTCTCGTCCAGAAGCTGGAAAGCATCTCGTCCAGAAAAGGGAAAGCATCTCGTCCAGAAAATGGAAAGCTTTCGTCCAGAAGCTGCGACTTCTCCTCCAGAAGCTGGAAAGCTTCTAATCCAAGAACTGGAAAGTTTTTCTTCCAGAAGCTGGGAAAGATTCCTTTCATAAGCTGGAAAGCTTCCTTGCAGATGCTGGAAAGCTTCTTGTTCAGAAGCTGGAAAGCTTCTCGTCCAGAAGCTGGAAAGCTTCTCGCCCAGAAGCTGGAAAGCTTCTCTTCCAGAAGATGGAATGCGTGTCTTTTAGAAACTGGAGAGTTTCTCTTCCAGAAGCTGGAAAGCTTATCTTCCAGAAACTGGAGAGCTTCTCTTCGATAAGCTGGAAATCTTCTCTCCCACAAGCTGAAAAGCTTCTCTCCCAGAGTCTGGAAAGTTTCTCTTCCAGAAGCTGGAAATCTTCTCTCCAGAAGCTGGAAAGCTTCGCTTCCCGAAAACTGGCAGCTTCCTCTTTTATAAAAAAAAAATGCTGGAAAGCTTTTCTTCCAGATGCTGGAAAAACTACTTTTCCAGAAGCTGGAAAGCTTATTTTTCGGAAACTGGAAAGTTTGTCTTCCAGAAACTGGAAAACTTCTCTTCCAGAAGCTGGAAATCTTCTCTTCCAGAAGTTGGAAAGCTTTTCTTCCAGAAGCTGGAAAGTTTCCTCTCCAGAAGCTAAAAAGCTTCCTTTCCAAAGGCTGGAAGGCTTTTCTTCCAGCATCTAGTAAACTCTTCTGATCCCGCATTGCAACAAAATCTACAGTTTTTATCAGTTCTAACATTTGTCCGAATTTTAAGTACTTGGTCCACAACCGCAATCTTGGAGCTCCAACTGTGCCCCCGCCCAGAAGCCATGCATCATGGCTACTAATATCCCCCCATTTCCACCTTTTCCTCAGACTCCGACCACTGGATGCATCCGCAGTCGTTTCTATTCCGAGAAGGAAACCCTTCAACGACGATGACGAAGACCAGGCAGAAGCGTTTCTCGGCCAAGATGCCAGAGGTACGTTTCCAGCCGGTTGACATCGAGCGACACCCGGACTATTGGAACAACGTTGCCCAGACCATACTGGGCCGGCAGTTGGACAAAAATCAAACTCAACACCAAGGTGGCCAAGAATGTTATCCTGTTCATGGGGCGATGGGCTCTCGATCCCAAACGCTGGCCGCCACCGAGAGTTTTCCTGGGGACGAAAGCACCGAGCTGTCGTTCGAGAAATTTCCATACGTTGGACTGTCCCAAAGTGAGTAGGTAGCTGCAGTGCGTTTTCTGTTCGTTCGTTTTGCACGGTGTTTTGGATCAGGGATTTCACGATCAAGATTAAATATCTTCAAAACTATTGCTTTAAAATAGTTGGTAATCATCTTGACATCACGTCCTCACTGAGACACGACCTGCTTCTCAGCTTAGTGTTCAATGAGCATTTCCACAGTTATTATCTGAGTGCTTTCTTTGCCTTTTTCGCATTCGTATATCGTGTGGCAGTTACGATGCTACTCTATGCCTAGGGAAGTCAAGAAAATTTCCATCACGAAAAGATCCTGGACCGACCGAGAATCGGAACCTAGACACCTTTAGCATGGCTTTGGCTTTGTGGTAAATTTATAATCGATCTTATAATACGCCTTTTGAAGTTAAAAAATTTCTTCCAAGGGCACCAAATATCCAAAAGAAATAATTTTGATGTTTTTTCTGTTTTTATCGTGGAATCTAAGATTTAAAACACCATGCGTTTGGTTAGTTCGTGTGGTTACTGAAATATTCAATAAGTCAGTGTGCGTTTGCTGCACTGTGTGCAGCCAGAGTAAGATGTCTTAATCGGATTTGTGTTCTCGATGTTTTTTGCTCCTATCTCGTTTGAATTCAGACGTACTGCACTAATGTGCAAGTTGCGGATTCTGCCTGCACAGCCACAGCAGTTCTGGCGGGAGTGAAAGCCAACTACGGAACCATCGTCTTTCGGCAGCTGCCGCTTTGGGGGATTGCTATGCCCAGAACAACACCGACAATCACGTCCAGTCGATTGCAAAGTGGGCACAGGACTACGGAATGGCAACCCGGTATGTACCAGAAGGAACGAGAAATCAAGTCATTCCTTATCCGAATCGAACGGCCCGTCAATCATTCATCAGATTAAACCCAATTCATTGCCATGTTTGCTCGTCTTCTTCATTCATCGTCATCAATTTTATCAGCGCACAGAGAAAAAAATTTTCTCGTGTTTTTAAAACAACTTAAAAACTGGAAAAGGTAACTTAAACATCAGATCTGACAAACATTTCAAAAGGGCACATCGACATTGGTAAACATTGGCTTTGCAAGACGCTGTTGAGCCCAATTCAACTCGATCACGCTCACCAATACCACTATCAGGAAGAGCTAACGCAATCTTTCTGATAGTGGTGTTAGTTTGCGTGGCTCAACAGCAACGTTTCTAAAAAAAGGCTCAAGACCTCTTGGGCCCTTTTCAAATGTTTGTCCAGAGATAACAATTTTGGCCTTCATTTACTCAAATTACTCCTGTGTGCAGCCGAACGCACATTCCTCATCTTCCGCTTTGCGTAGATGGCCCAACTCGCTCTGATTCCACCGTAACACAACTAGCTATGCAAATTTATTGACACACTTTTTTTTCCTTTCCCGTCCGTTCAACTTCAAACGCGTCAAAACAAATGGTCCAACGTCACAAACAAACGAAAAAACAGGTTTCGTCACAAACACCCAGGTGACGAACGCATCGCCGGCCGGCGTGTACGCAAACACGGCCAACCGCAACTGGGAGAACGATGACAACGTCAGGCAAAGCGGGTTCGATCCGAGCGTTTGTCCGGACATTGCACTCAGCTGGTTCATGGCGATGTTGGGAGACATTTGAAGGTAAGAATTTGGCAACTGTTTGTTTTACAGGTTTGTATTCTCGATGATTGGCATTCTCTAGTTACTTTGTAAAATTTATATCTTCTTCTTCTTTTTGGCATTACGTCATGATTGAAACAGAGCCTGCTTCTCAGCTTATTGTTAACTGAGAGCTTTTCCTTTGCCAAAATTGCCATTTTCGCATTCGTACATCGTGTGGCAGGCACGGTGATACTCTATGTCCAGGGAAGTCAAGGAAATTTCCATTACTAAAAGAACTTGTACCAGTCGTGAAATCGAACCCTGACACGTTCAGCATGGCTTTGCCTAGTAGCCGCGGACTCTAACCACTCGGCTATGCATGCTCCCATATGTTCGAAGTAATTAGATGTGGAGGGGCTTATATTCCAGACGTAATCTGACTTACAAAATACACATAAGTATTCTAGTAGTGTGCACTTGACGTGTACACCAAATCCTCATAACATACTCTAAGAAATATTGAATACACTAAAACCTCAATTTACGAAGTCTTTTTTTACGCTACCTCAATTTAAGTCACTTTTATTACGAAGTAAACTCAATTTAAGTCACTTTTTTACGCAGTGCGTAAATTGAGTTTTGACAATAGGGTCCTAATGCCCTGTCCCAATTTTAGTGCCAAACGCTTAAGTTTAAGCCAATAACACATGTTTACTTAATTTTCTAATGTTTTCCGTTGGTTTGAGTCCAAAAAACATTTTTTTTAGATTTTGTCACACTCCTTGGCTTAAACTCAAATTTTGGGTGTATTTTTTTTCCGTGTCCCTTCCGAAATGTCAGATAGGAACAACCCCAGTGGTAAAACTAAAAACCCTGTGGTGTTTTTGTCGACTAAGCGAACGTCAAACATGATCTTAAGTGTCAAGGTTCATTTATGGACCCAATTTTTAATTTAAAGTTTAAACATGATATAGCCGTTATTTGAGCGGGAAATATTGCTAAAGTAGTTGCAGTAAGATGCTCTTTCGTGTTATTGAATAAAAACAAGATTTCATTAAAAAATTTTAGGACCCAATTCTGTGGGAAATCATTGACCTCCGGTTTGGAAAAATCGTTGGAAACCCATACAATATGGGTATTTTTGGAACGGGCACGACTAGGGGATGACGAAAAATCGATGTCCGACGCCATGTTGGAATCCAAGATGGCGACCTCTGGTTTAGGAAAACCGTTGGAAACCCATACAATATGGGTATTTTTTGGAACAAGGCACGAACTAGGGGATGACGAAAATCGATGTCCGACGCCATTTTGAAATCCAATATGGTGACCTCTGGTTTTGGGAAAATCGTTGGAAACCCATACAATATGAGTATTTTTGGAACGGGCACGACTAGGGGATGACGAAAATCGATATCCGACGCCATGTTGGAATCCAAGATGGCGACCTCTGGTTTGGGGAAATCGTTGGAAACCCATACAATATGGGTATTTTCAGAACGGGCACGACGAGGAGATGACGAAAATCGATGTCCGACGCCATTTTGGAATCCAAGATGGCGACCTCTGGTTTCAGAAATCGTTTGAAATTCATGCAATATGGGTATTTTCGGAACGGGCACGGTGAGTGGATGACGAAAATCGATGTTCGACGCCATTCTGGAATCCAACATGGCAACCCCCGGTATGAAAAAACCGTTGAAAACTCATGCATTATAGGTATTTTCGGAATGGCCACGACGAGGGGATGACGAAAATCGATGTCTTACGCAATTTTGGAATTCAAGATGGCGACCTACGTTTGGAGAATATTGTTGACGAATATCGATGTCTGACGCCATTTTTAAATTAAATTCACCTAACCTTAATAAACGAAGTCTATTTTTACGCAAATTCAATAGATGTCACTTGTTTAACGAAGTAAATCCATGAACATCAGTACAGATCAGTACATTGATCCATTTGCTTATATTAAGGCGAAGTAGGCCGCCATTGAAATTTGTAGTAGGCATCGATGATTGTGGCCAAACCGTCTCACGATTGCGAATTAAAGAAAATCACTAGGTTTTGCACTGACATTGCTGAAAATGTACAGTGCAACCTCCATGAGTCAATATTGAAGGGACCATCGACTCATGGAAATATCGAGTCATGGAACAGCAATTCTTTGGAAAGCTGCTTCTAGGGACCATCATAGTGTCATGGTGTGTTATTATGTTTTTAGTATGGTTCCATGAGTCGATATCGAGTCATGGAACATCGACTCATGGAGGTATCACTGTATCAGCATATTTTCTATGTGTGATACTTTTATGAATCAATATTACTTAAGATGACTGAGTTTTATCTTTTTGAAATTGCAATCTGGAAAATCAACAAGGCTACCAAACCGAATGACGGGCTACTTAGCCTTAAGAGTTTATATTTTATGCCATAAATAAGTATCATCAATGCACAACTACTTAAGTTTGTAGATACTCAGATCTATATATCGTGGAGTACTCGGAAGTACAAAAACATCGACACAACTCAATACAACACTTCGTTTGCCCAATATGGACAGTAAGAGGCCTTTGCAATATTGAAGAACTATCTATTGATGATTGGTTACGCTTGTATATTCTAATGCCCATATTCGATAGAGATTTTAGAGGACCAAGGACATCCCCACAAATTCATACAATACATCGTTTACCCACAGAAATGGTAAGGGCCTTTGGAGTATTTGAAAACTATCTTCTACTCACTTATTATGGCCGTAGATCCAAAGGCTTTTATTCAATGGAGTCCTTGAGCACCAAAACATCCGTATAAAACAATAAAATATTCCGTTGACTTAAATTAATAACAACTACCGAAAAGCTAAACATTACATATAATTTGCAATTGGATTAGATGGACAAATTGATGTGAAGATTTGCGAAAAAGTTACACGTCTTCTCAGTGAGTGCGAAAAAGTTACACGTCTTCTCAGTGACGTTTGCAAATTATATGTAATGTTTAGCTTTTCGGTAGTTGTTAAACTTCCACTCGGCTGGTTGGCCGTAAACCACGATTCATAATTAAAAACAAGTATTAAATTAATAGTTAAGAGACTGTGTCATATTAAAAAAAAACTACCTATAGACCATACATCACGTTTGTAGATTCAAAGAAAATACTCATTTTACTACTATGAATAGATAAGGGCCTGTGCCATTTAAAAAAAACATCAAAGGATCGCTAAATACGTCAGTTCATTGCAGGTATATATTCCAGGAAATTTTTGGATGAACTAGAACACATGTTGTACTCACTTAATTACAAAAACTTGTATCTGACAATACAAACGCTTCTTAATAATATAACAATCTTCTAGGGTCCAGTATTGTGAGACATTCTTCTACATAGAAATGATAAATTGGCAAAACCTCGTTTTACGAACTGAGCTTCCTCGTTTACGCACTGATTCAATTTACGCACCAACTCAATTTGCGCACCCCCGATCTAGTTCGTAAATTGAGGTTACAGTGTATAGCGGTCTTTTTGAATCATGCATGAACATCCTGGAATATACACTGAGAAAAATCTGCACGTCAAGGTCGTGTGGTTAAACTTACAGATTTGCGCAATAAGATGATGAGATTTGAGATTATGAGATTTGTGCAAAACCAGATGAACAGATAACACACAGGAAATTTGCAGGAAAGTCACAGTAAATCGATATGGACGTTCATGAATCGATCAGATTTGGAAACCTTTTTATCATAAGCCATAACCCGAATCAAGCCAAAATCTGAATTTGAAAACGTTTGTACACCATATTTTATACAGTCTGCGATCAAAGGTGAACAAATTACTAACATGACATTCCCATATGTTCATAGATTCCCTCGCGGAAAAGTTTCGTGAATTCTTTTGGTGGTTCACTCAAAACTTTCCTCAGAAATTGTTATAAAGATTCCTCAAACAATTATCGCATCTCAGGGAATTCATTTTGAAACAGGGTGTGTACTGCATGGAAAAACCAGGAATTTTCAGGGAATTTCGGCTACACTAAGGGAAAATATTTTGGAGCAGTAGAACATGGTGGAATATAGGAGAATATGTCGTTTTTGAGACACAAAACCTTTTCAATCAAGCCAACAAGACTGCGCCGCTATCAAAACGCTAGTTGGAAAGTTTAGTGCACTCAGCGATTTTTATCTATTCAGCATGAAACATGTTCAAACAAGAAAGCAGAACTTAAGATTTCCAAGTTTATCAAGGCAAGTAAACTTTCAGTTCAATGTCATTCATAAGCATATGAAACATAGTTGAAAACATTATAATTTTTTAAATATTTTTTCGCCTATTACACAAAAATAACAAAATTTGTAGGAAAAGAGCAAAAATGCAATAAGTTTAATAAAAAGTACTTAAATGTAACCAGATTTTTTAGAGTCTTTGTCACTATTTTAATGCAAGTTAAGGTTCAAAAGTTTCTATTTTAATTAAAATGGGTGCTGAAGTCACGTTTTTAATCGGCTAGCAGTAAATTCTGGTGCAAAATTTAGAACCCGGTAAATTCATGAATTCTAGTAATTTCGCGAGTGATTTTTTCAGGAATACTTCCAGG
>NW_018735112.1:0-43422 GCF_002204515.2 Aedes aegypti | reverse complement strand
AATACGGTCAAACTTTCAATGTTGGATGTTCGAGTTGTCTAGTTTGTAGCAACAAGGGGAGGCGAGCTGGGAAAGCTTCTGCATCCGGAAAAGAGCATAAGAAGAAGGGGAAACATACGGCCGGTACAGAGAATGAAGTCCGCGCTGGAGATGCACATTCAAAAGTGTGTGCAAGCGAAGCATGAAGGGACAACTCGAGTTGTCGGTTGGTTGACGTACCTCCCTCATCAGTGTTGAGAGTATGATCGTTCGGTGGTAGGAGGAAGGTCAAGGGGCTTTAGGAAGTAATCGTTCCCCCAGGGGAACAAACAGTTTTAGGTACACTGAAGGGAAAATTGCTCACACAACTCTTTTAGGGAATGCTCTAGTGGCCCTGAAAAGGGCCGTTTTGTTGAGAATGGCAACTATAATGCAGACCGAATTTAAGCGCGTTCTCCACGGATACGGCGAGCCAGCTGGATGTCCTTGGGCATAATGGTGACACGCTTGGCGTGGATGCGCAAAGGTTGGTATCTTCGAAAAGACCGACCAGATAGGCCTCGCTCGCTTCCTGCAGGGCCATGACAGCCGAGCTCTGGAAGCGCAGATCGGTCTTGAAGTCCTGGGCGATCTCACGAACCAGACGCTGGAATGGCAGCTTGCGGATCAGCAGCTCAGTCGACTTTTGGTAGCGACGGATTTCACGCAGAGCAACGGTTCCTGGCCGATAACGGTGAGGCTTCTTGACACCTCCGGTGGCTGGGGCGCTCTTGCGAGCGGCTTTGGTAGCCAGCTGCTTGCGAGGAGCTTTTCCTCCAGTAGACTTACGAGCAGTCTGCTTGGTACGGGCCATTGTGTTAGATGATGATTAATTTGCTTTCAATCCAAACGGATCAGTTGAAACGCAGCGACAGAATGAGGGTCAAAAAACCAGGCAGTCCTCTTTTATATGCTCATATCGATGCAGGCAACCAATCGGAAGCCACGGAAGAATAGAAAAAGCAAGAGAGGAAAGAAGAACTCAACCCTCGAGTGGGTATAAAAGTGGCCGCTAGTGTTTGGCGCAGCCATCATTCCGAATCGAACTGCCGTTGTGAACGGTTGCGTGTCTTTTTGAGTTGCGAGACAAGTTCGAATTCTCTTCCGTGCGTGTGCGAAGTGCACTCTTTTTTTCGCGATTTCCCGCTCCCGCGACTGCTCTCCGGCGCTAACCTACCTCCTAGGGGTGGCTAGCCAGAAAGCATCTCTGCTAGTCGAAGCAGAGCAACCGCGGCCCATAGCGATGGGTCGCAATCGGAAGCAAAAGGCGGACTCCGCCTCGACCCCCGCCCCGCTGGCCGACAGCGGGCAGACCAGCGCGCCAAAACGAGCCAGGAATGAAGATGCCAACCCGGCGGCATACAGCAGGTTGCTGGCAAATAACAAGTTTGCCTCCCTGCCTGTGGACCAAGCCCCCCCGGGGCGCGAAGGTTCCCCCCCTCTTCACGGCGTCGAAGGAACCTCTCGGCGCTGCGATCCGAGGCTAGCGGCCAACAACATCCGGCCACTGTTCAAGCTGTGCCATACCGGCACTAAGATCATGTGCGCCTCCGGCGCCGATTACGCACAAGGCCGGGCAAGCTGCTGAAGGCAAAAGGGGTGGAATTCTACACCCACGGATGCCCCCAGGTAGCAAGCCGTTCAAAGTACTCGTCCGAGGGCTGCCGGAGTTCACCCCGGAGGCCATCATCGATGAAATGAAGGCGGCTGGACTCAAGGCCGACGAGTGTGTTCCCCATCCGGCGAGCACAAGGAGGACGACACCGGGACCAGCTCTACCTGGCCCATTTGGAGAAGGGGTCTACCACCATGGCGGGCCTGACAAGAGTGAGAGCGCTCTTCCACATCGTGGTGGAATGGGAGCGCTACCGCCCGAAAAAAACGAGACGTGACGCAGTGTGGCAACTGCCTCGCGTTCGGCCACGGGACCAGGGAATGCCATATGAAGCCCCGCTGTGGCAAATGTGCCGGTGCGCACGCCACTTCGA
Organism: Aedes aegypti; assembly: GCF_002204515.2. Taxonomy (NCBI): domain Eukaryota; kingdom Metazoa; phylum Arthropoda; class Insecta; order Diptera; family Culicidae; genus Aedes; species Aedes aegypti. The sequence goes on along the minus strand of NW_018735112.1, from coordinate 41,416 downwards.
CCTGCCAGCCGATGGAGGGCACCGAATCGAAAGTGCGCCAACTGCGGTGCAAACCACGAGGGCAGCAGCCGCAACTGCCCCAAACGTGCGGAGTTTCTGGCAATCCGCCAGCAAGCGTCCGCCAAGAAGCTGGGACGGCAACGCCAGCGCCAACCACCCCCACCGCTGACTGAGGAGCACTTCCGACGCCCCGCTACCAAGTGCCCAATCTGCCACCGCTTCAACCAACCCACCGGCAGGCATCCCGCCAGTCGGCCCCCTCCGTTCAGCAACGCCTCGCGGCCGCCGCCGCTGCTCCATCGGTCCGGAATGCGCCCCCTCCTGGATGGGGGAATCCTGGACCCAGTGCTTCCGGCACTCCTCCTCCCTCCGACGACGACGGCTCCCTGTACACGCCGGAGCAAATGTTGGAATACACAAGGAACCTTTTCCAACGGCTACGAGCCTGCCGTTCCAAGTCGGAACAGATCGACGCCGCCAACTCGGTGGTATTTGCGTTCTTATCCAAATATGGCCCGTGAGGCCACCACCAAGATCCTCAACTGGAACGCTTGCTCCCTCCGGAGCAAAAATCGAGAGTTGTCCGCCTTCCTGGACCAGGAAGGCATCGACATAGCCGTGATAACGGAGACGCACCTCAAGCCGGAAGTTAACATCTTCATCCCCGACTTCCGGCTCGTGCGGCTTGACCGGTGCGGATCCGAAGGTGGAGGCGTTGCGGTTGCTCTGCGGAGGAACGTCAACTGCACCCTGCTGCCGAGCTTTCAACTCCAAATCATCGAGGCCGTAGGTGTTCGGGTGGAAACCTCCATCGGCCCAATCACGATCATCGCGGCGTACTGCCCGAAGCAAACCAACATCAACGACGGAACATCGGCGGCCTTAAAGCAAGACCTCGTCAAACTGACACGGCGGCAGGGGCAGTTCATCCTGGCTGGCGATCTGAACGCAAGGCACGAGACCTGGGGAAACCCCCGGCGAAATAGGAACGGCCTCATCCTACAACAGGACCTGGAGGAAGGCCACTACACCATCCTGAGCCCGGATTCACCCACCCGCCTGAGCCGGTCCGGGGCCCATGCGACCATTGATGTCTTCCTGACCAACATGGCCGACAACATCTCCCAACCGGTCGTTCACCAGGACCTGAGCTCGGACCACTACCCGGTGGTGGCAGAAGTTGGTTCCCTGGTCAACCGGCATCGGGTCACCCGGCGCAACTACCATCGTGTCGACTGGGGCCAATTCCAGCGGTGTGTCGACGCTAACATCCAGTACGAGGCTCCCCTGGCGTCCGCTGAAGACATCGACCGGCACCTGCAGAGCGTCGAAGAGGCCATCTCCGTGGCCCGAGAACAGCATGTACCAGCATCTGGTCAGGTGAGCAACCCCCTTTTTATCGATCGTGTTTACCAAAGATCTCATTCGTTTAAGGAACACCAAACGCAGGCAGTACCAACGCTCTGGTCTGCCTGCGTTGAAAAGCGAAGTCAATCGCATATCCAAAATAATCAAGGCCAGAATGGTGGACCTCAGGAACGATGATTTTTCCAACAAGATCCGCTCTCTCCCAGATTGTGCTAGGCCATTCTGGAAGATGACCAAACTTTTAAAATCCAAACCCAGACCTATTCCACCGTTGATCCCATTAGACAACACCGACTCTAAGGATCGCTTGATAACCCCTGCGGAGAAGGCTGCTGAGATAGGTCGGCATTTCGTCAGCTCCCACAATCTAGGGCTAGACATTCCTAGCCCACACGAAGCTGCTGTTTCCGAACACGCAGCTAACCTACACCAATCTCCCAACGACTTCTCGGAGGAGTTGGAGATCACTGCCGACGAGTTGCTGGCCTATCTCAAAACATCCAAAAAACATGAAGGCCCCAGGTTTCGACAACATCCTGAACTTGGAGCTCAAGCAATTGAGTCTCCAGTTCTACCAACATCTGGCACTGATTTTCAATCAGTGCTCCGACTTAGCTACTTCCCCTCGTCGTGGAAGTCAGCAAAAGTCATCCCCATTAAGAAACCTGGGAAGGATCCTTCCTCCCCCAAAAGCTATCGACCCATCAGCCTTCTCTCAGGGTTATCAAAGCTTTTTGAAAAAGCGATCAACAGACGGCTGCTTTCGGCAGCCGATCAAAACAACATCTTGCTCGAGGAACAGTTTGGCTTTCGACGCGGTCGTTCAACCGTGCACCAACTGACTCGAGTAACCAACATCCTCAGGCGGAACAAGTCCCTTGCCAAATCCTCCGCCATGGCGTTGCTCGATGTTGAAAAAGCATTCGACAACGTCTGGCACGACGGCCTGGTGTACAAGCTGCACCGATACAATCTTCCCACCTATTTGGTGAAAATCATCAAAAACTATCTGTTTAACAGGACGTTCAGGGTTTCCCTCAATGGAGTCAACTCAGACCCCCACAACATCCCCGCAGGTGTTCCACAGGGCAGTATTTTAGGTCCCCTACTATACAACCTGTTCACCTCGGACATGCCTCAGCTCCCTGAAGGCGGCTCACTGTCACTGTTCGCTGACGACACATCAGTCGTCTACAGCGGCAGATTCACGAGAGCACTAACATCTCGACTCCAGAGAGGCCTGAACGTCTTGTCAGATTATTTGAACAGCTGGAAGATCTGTATCAACGCAGCGAAGACCCAGGTCATCCTCTTCCCCTATTCCAAATCCCCCAGACTTGTTCCGGCTGAGGATTGTAAAATCACCCTCGGTGGATCAACGGTGGAATGGTCTGATGCAGCCGACTACCTTGGGCTAACGTTAGACAGCAAGCTTCTCTTCAGACAGCAGGTTGACAAAACGGTCACCAAAAGCAACATCTTGCTCAAAGCATTGTACCCCCTGATCAACCGGAAGTCAACTCTGTCTCTGAAGAATAAGCTTGCTGTTTACAAACAGGTCATTCTTCCAGTAATTGAATATGGCGTTCCAATCTGGGAGAGTTGCGCAAAAACCCACCATCTGAGGCTCCAGAGGACCCAGAATAAGTTCCTCCGGATGATCCTCAACAGCCCTCCGAGAACGAGGACAACCGAGGTTCACCGTCTGGCCGAGATCAAAACATTAGAGGAGCGCTTTGGTGACTCGATCGGTAGATTTAGGGCTCGTTGCCACCAATCGGACCAGCAGGTCATCCGGGACCTCGTTCCCCCCTAGGTTATCAAATTTTATTTTATTGTAGTCTTGTAAATAGTAGCTAGGATAACAAATTTTCTTTTAAAAACCACCAGAGCCCATACGGCCAATATAACAACTAGGGTAAAACCGCAAAAATAACAAAAACATCTATCAAAATCCAACTTTAAGACCAAAGCTGAAGGACCTATCGGTCAACCTCTTGACATGTAAACCAATTACCTTGTAAACCAAAAATTGCAAATAAACATGAATTTAATGAAATGAAAAAAATTGGCGCAGCCATCAGTTCCAGTACTACCGTCGTCGAACACAGAACCAAATTCATCCAAAATGACCGGCCGTGGCAAGGGAGGCAAAGGACTCGGAAAAGGAGGCGCCAAGCGTCATCGCAAGGTTTTGCGTGATAACATCCAGGGTATCACCAAGCCCGCAATCCGTCGTCTGGCTCGTCGTGGAGGAGTCAAGCGTATCTCCGGACTTATCTACGAGGAAACTCGTGGTGTGTTGAAGGTGTTCCTGGAAAACGTCATCCGTGATGCCGTTACCTACACTGAACACGCCAAGCGTAAAACCGTTACCGCTATGGATGTTGTCTACGCTCTGAAGCGTCAGGGACGCACCCTGTACGGTTTCGGAGGTTAAATCGCATTCCAAAGTTTCGCTCTTCAAACGGCCCTTTTCAGGGCCACCAAACACACTCATCAAGGAGTTGATACGACAAATGTTCACACACTAAAAGCAAGGGTAATCTAATGGGACAAGCACTACACGCTTTTGCAGTCCGGCGGTGGCGTGGCTTGGGGAGAAAATTCTCGTCTCCGATTGGAAGACACCATAAAATGCCAATATATATATATACATACATAGTCTAGTCTAGTCAGCACTGTCATTTCCCGGGGTGGCACTACTGTTGTTACTTACTTGTTGTACTTCGGTCGGTTCGAAAACAACAACCGCTATGATGCCACGCCGGTGAAATCCAGTGCGTGCATCTTTCCATACCAATCTCACGTGCATGCATCTCAACTCCGGACTTCAGTGTCAGGTACGGAACGCTCGTCGTACCACTCCCTATTACCTATTACCACTCATCAAATTCCATTAGGATTGCGTTAGGAACTTCTTAGTTTGCCTCGCTCGGTTCCACAATGCGATGGACGAACAAATATTTCATCATGTTCCACACTGTACCTTATGAGAAATGGATGCGGTTGCAATCAATATTTACAAGCACTGGAATTGTGTTCGCGCACCCGAAACGAAACGAAGGGAAAACGAATCACCGAACCGGGTGAGAGACGGGAATTTGAATCCACCGACGGGAAAAAACCGGGAATTTGAGAAGGTCACCGGGAAAATCGTTTTGAACGAACATTTCCAAGCTTCGAATCTACAAACCACAACAAGCATTTATGACTTTGAACAAATCAGTTTCATTGAAATGTATTGAAAGTGGATGATGAAATGTCTACCGTAAAATGGGGTGTTTTCAAGCAACTTCTAGTATGTCAATAATTAAACAAAGGACAGCCCTACTACAGTAAGGACCCGATTTTGTCAGCCCCTCGATGAATTTTAGGCTGACCAAATCGGGTCATTTTATTTTGTTCCCGTTTTTCAAATTTCGACATGGTTACATGGACTTTTAAAGAGGGTACGTGGTAAAACATGACGATACCAATTTTTTGACAAATCTGAAATTGGCTGACAAAATCGGGTCAGTACTGGATTCTCTCGTCGCGTGCCAAACACAATTATGAGGATCCTATGGCAGATTTCTGAGATAATCATGAAAATGTGTGATTTTTGACGTAACTGCAAAACAGGGTTGTAAAGGAATTTGACTTTCGCAAATGAAACCATATTTTGCCAACAACAAAACATAATCTTTTTGATCAATAACTTTGATGCTTTCATTCATTTTCATAAGTTATGCTCAACCTCAATCAGATAATACATCAATATTATCGAACTTGGAACTCCTGCAAACGCAAACCGTTTTCTTTTAACTGCTAAATCTTTCATAGTTATTAATCTGGAAACTGTCAATACTTCGTAAAATTGTCTTGAATTGTTTTTGAGACTTAAATGCAACAGGATCATAACCTATATACCGTTAAGTCACCAGTCACCGTGCGGCCTCCATTCACCGTGCACATATACAAATTCCTACAGAATATTCATACAATTTTCACAAATCATTCTTTGGTCAGCAAAATAAGATAAAACTGATGAAACGAACTAGTTTTTGCCACAAATAATTTTGAAAAACCTAGTTTATGTAGACAAAATCATGTGAATTCTGTTTGATAACGAGATATTGCAACAATCTTAGTAGAAACGCCAAAAAATCACATTTTTTATTTTAACGATAGAGTATGAAATTTTTCAAAATTTCAACAAGTTTTCACTGTGGATATTATTAGTAAGATGTATTTCATCGTATGAGCAATGAGATTTAATGCAAATTAGAATTTTTATTGTGTTTCAGTCGAAACCCAAATGCACGGTGAATGGATCCTTTTCAATATATATGGATCCTATTACCGTGTATAGTGTAAAAGGCATGAAATTATGCGATAATATTAGATTTATTGTTATGTCGTCATTAAACTACTTCATATTTAGAATTTAAGTGAATATGGAATGGTTTGGACAATACAGTCAAACCTCCTATAACGATTTTAATTAAAAAATAATAATTTAGCCAATTTTTAAACTTTGTATAGTTTTTATTGTAAATGAAGATTTGAATACTCTTAAAAATGAATGCGCACACTACTAGCAACATAGTTGCTCCATTAACAACGTTTCTTCAAGATACAAAATCAAATCATGACGAAAACTATACGCACGGTAAATGGTGACACATAGAACGGTACGAGGCGACCTTAACATGACATTTTCAAACATAATTTTTGACTAATTTTTTGTTATGCATCACTAGTTTTAGATTTTTCCCTGAATTATTATATAATTGCCCGCTACGTAGTGGTATTCTAGTACGCTTCAAATTATTTGGAATAGTTTTATATTTTTTTGAAGTGCAAATTTTTCTTAAATGCACGGTGAATGGTAGCTTGACGGTACAGTTAACTCTCCCTAACTCGATATTGAAATTGTCTTGAATTGGTTTTGATACTTGAATGCAACAGGATCATAACCTATATATTTGCATTTGCTTCTTTGAATGATTGTTCTCCTTCGTCTTCGAAAATAGCCCCTATTTGTTTTGCTGGTCTGCTCGATAGGTAGACAGTTTGACAGTTCGATAGGTAGATTTGGTTTCACTCTTCGCGCAACTCGGGTGCCTCTGAGAAAAAAAAAAAAAAAAAAAAAAATCCCATATTTTCAGGGCTAGACATTTTAGTAATATTCAGTAACAAACAAAATAGTCCCCTTAACCTTTACAATGCAGTGTTACTTCACGGAACAAGCCTAAAGTATAATGGAACATATATCGGCATAAATCGAACGAGTTTTGTAACTTGGAAAAAGTAGTAGAAAAGATAATCCCCTAACACCCCGCTAACTTTCAAAAAGAAACTTTTTCCATAAGAAATATTAAAAGGCGAAATCTAGATAACATTTTCAAAAGCTTTTGTCTGCGTTGTGATCTCAATTAAATATACTTATGTTCTGGGTTACTCACATAGTTTTGTTAATATTGTTTCATTGTTTTGTAGTTAAATCTTTTTTGCCAATAAAATTCTTTCAAAAATGGTTTGAATCGTTTTCAATATCTAGACTCCACAATACCTAATATTAATAGATATCCCCGATCACATAATGCAGCTCACAATCCTCCGAACAAAGCAAGCATTTCAGATGACTGATATATCGACTTCCGACGTTTTTGTGACTTTTCAAACTTGATGGAGAAGTTCAATCCCTTAAAACCCCACGAGTCCTTAACACCCCATTTTACGGTACTAACTTCTTAAAAAGGTTTCACTTTTCTCAATAATTAGCAATGTAGTACCAAACAATGTTTGTTTGATTTTTTGAGCTTGGCTCTAACTTTTTGACTCAAGAGTTTGAAAGAAAAGTTTACTAGCCTAAAATAATCTTGCCGAAAGTTTTTGCACTCAAACATATTGGATACAAAAAAAAATCCTAAGTTGTTGAATATTCATACCACAATAAATCCAGATTTCCTTGGGAACAGCATTTTAAGAGTTTCTAATCTCTCATTAGTTAACTAATCGATTACAAATTGAATAGGTAAGGTAGATGCTGCTACATGTGTGGGTTTGTTTTATTTTTTTTAATTCACCCTAGATTTAATTACTTTAGAGAAACATCAATTTAATGAAACACTGATTTATTTTGGCATCTGGAGTTTGGCATCGGCCAAATTATCTGAAACTCGGCAGTAAGACGCACTTGAAGAGCATAATGTTGATAAATAGCAGTCAAGGCCTTCCTTAGTGTAGTGGTAAAGTCGGTGGCTACAAAGCAAACCCATGCTGAAGGTGTCTGGGTTCAACTTCCCAACAAGCCATGTGAGCAAAATGGTCACATAAAAAAATAAAGTGAGAAGCCGGCCAAGAAAAATGAGAAGAAGAAGAGGCATTCGCAAAATCCCATGTGCGAAATAAATCAAAAGAATGAGCACAAAAAATTTTGATAATGAAGACGCGTTCACTCCAACGGAAATGCTCCACGTGTAGTAACAGCGGCGGAAGTAATTTACCGGTTTCAATTTGAGTGTCAGGAGCTCAGGGCCAAATTTTCGAGCCGCAAATTTTTCTCGGTGCACGCAAGCAAATGGCGGCGGTGCTCACTCTCTTTCTCTCGTACCCAAACTGCGATGGGGGGATGTGAGGCGTTCGATTCGCCAATCACGCTTAAAATCAGTTACACTGTATTGATTTGCTCTCATCTTTGGAATAGTGGAACAGCATTGGATTACGAAAATCAAACATACTGAGCAAGGTCGACCCATTGGCCCCGAAAGATTGAGATTTTCAGAAGCCAATCCCTGGGCTTAGTATTTTACTGCCAATTAACTTAATTTGCAACATCCACAAGAGTAATTTGATTATTCCGCAAGGAAAATAGTGGCAGTTCGCTCATACTGGATCAGCTGTCAAGATTACTTTGGTTATTAGCAGCAAACTGTACTTGACCGCTCTACTTGGGATGTCGATACTCAGCCTGCCCAGTAGGTCCGGTACGTACGGACCTGTGAACTAGACTATCGAAATGCATACATTTTGCATTTTGACATACGAACGCTTTATGTTTCGTTTTAGCATCAACTCACATCCAGGCGTCGGTAGGCGCGTGGTGTACGCACAGACCTAACGATCGCAAGGTCCTTGGTTCGATTCCAGGTTGCTGCGAGAAACATTTTTTGTTGCCAATGTTTGGTTTCATAAGGCAAAGCTATGAATTTCAACCCGATTTATTGTGGCGAATTTTCATAAGTGCATCCAATGTATTTCGATAGTCCATTTGCCTGAGTGTATTAAAAACGCACGGGCCTATCGATCGCAAGGTCCTTGGTTCGATTCCAGGTTGCCGCGAAAACATGTTTTGGTTTCACAAGGCAACGCTACGAATCTCAACCCGATTTAAATAAGGCTCCCCCAAAACTACGCGACTTTTTACGGCGACAGCGACACGATTTCGTTGTTGTGTCGCTGCAAGCACTCTTCTATGGAACCATCTTGACTGACACGACGCGAATCGCTGCGAAATCGCGACGTTTTTTTGTCGCTGTCGCCGTAAAAAGTCGCTTAGATCTGGGGGAGCCTTTAAGTCGATAGACTTCTTCAAATCCTTGAATCATTCGAGTGTATCAAAAGCTGTTCCTCTAGTGGAGGTTTGCTTTGGGTACGGATGCACCGCTACAGTGAGTGCCAGCCAGTGCTCGCCTACCTGTCCGGGCTTTACAGTTGCTGGCAGAGAAAGGGGTGCATGATTGGCCAATTTTATTGATTTGCGAAAGGGTTCGGGAAGAATTCGCCATTCAGTGGCAAAGTGCACGTAACTTTTCGGGGGGATTTATTTCCCTCTGGAAATAAATGGAAATGGAATATCATTGACTGTGCAACTCTTTGTTCTAAACTTGGATGGTAGTCCTGAAAAGGACTGATTGGATGTTAGATACTGTTTTACAACAGTACGGTTGCTGTCCCAAATTTACTTCTTGGCAGCGGTCTTCTTCGCGGCAGCTTTCTTGGCTGGGGCAGCCTTCTTCGGTTTTGGGGTCTTGGGCTTCTTGGCGGCGGTCTTGGAAGGTTTGGTGGCCTTCTGCTTCGGAGCAGCAGCCTTCTTCACACCACCGGCCTTTTTGGCAGCCTTGGCACCAGCAGCTTTGGCTTTCTTGGCTGCAGCCGGCTTCTTGGCTTTCTTCTCGCCGGCTGGCTTCTTGGCCTTCTTCTCCCCAGCTGGTTTCTTGGTGGCCTTCTTCTTCTCTCCGGTAGCCTTCTTGGCCTTCTTCTCGCCGGCCTTCTTCGGTTTCTTCTCACTGGCGGCCTTCTTAGCTTCAGCCTTCAGCTTGAACGAACCGGAAGCGCCGGTGCCCTTGGTTTGGACGAACTTGCCCTTCTCGACGCCATTCTTCAAGGCCTTCTTGAGGAATGGGGCAAGCTTGGCGACATCGCATTTGTAGTTGGCGGCGATGTACTTCTTGATGGCCTGCAGGGACGATCCGTTGCGTTCCTTCAAGGTTTTGATGGCAGCAACAACCATGTCGTTGACTGGGGGGTGGGTCGACGGCTTCTTCGGCTTGCCCTGTCCCTTGGGGGCCCTTGGCTTCTTGGTCTTGGCTGGCGAGGCAGCCGGGGCTGCGGCAGCGGCTTCAGTGGCAACTTCAGACATCTCGATAGGTAGCTAGAGTAACACTCACACGATGGCGATAGTAAACGAATGAATGACGGAAATTCTGGCAACAGTGCGGTGTTCGATTTCGTCGTCTGTGTTAGGGATGCAGACATGGTCGTCCACTGGATGACTGTTCGCGAAATATTGTACATATTTTTGGTAACACCTTTTTAAAACGCATTTTTCCGGTAATCGCACTAAGTATTTGCCTGTCTAGTATGTCCGTTTGGTGAGTGCATGAGTCTCGCTAGCAGCCCGTCATCGCCACATCGGGCCGGTTTCGCGAGAAGCACCGCTGAGACATGTCTTTACAGCACCCGTGCGCCATATGGTGTGGCTTTGCTCGATAAAACAATCAATAGTAACTATTGAAACAATACCACCCTGCACGGCGGTGGTGAATTTGGCAACATGAATGGTTGCTCTTTGCGGTGACATGCGGGTATAGCCAGTATGCCGGTGTCTAATGGCCCCTAATGAGCCTCAAACAAAGTCATTCCCAGTGCCGACGAGCGATGTTACGCGTTTGGTTTTAGTAAACTTTGAACAATGTTAATTTGATGTTTTTCATCAAACATACCGAAAACTTGGGCTCGACTATGACGTCAGTCACACAAGTTTGTGCCATTTTGTCCGGAAAACAATGTCACCAAACACTAATCACCTTCCACCTGTGCACTGTTGGTTGGTCGAATGTGTGCAAATTGCTGGCATTGCCTCAGCCATCGGCGGCAACTGCATTGGAAAAGGACAGTGCACGTGCTACTATGGATCTAGCTTATCTGAGAATGTTTTACTTCAAGAAGCAAGCAAGCAAAGCAAGCACCCTCCCTGCGGTGGAATCTGCAAATGAGCTAGTGCGAAATCTGCCCGAATAGGCATCGGTTTTGCTAGCTGCAGTTGCATCGAATGAACATTCCATACAATCTCTTCTGGCGGCAGTAGTACCGGACATGTCGCGCTGAATTCGCGACAAATTGTTCTCGGAAGTCCCTAACATGCCCCACGGCACGTGTTCCCGGTGTAGAAACTGCACCCTACACTCCCCCCGATCGAGATATATTTTTGTGTACAGTGCCCTCAGGGGCTGTTCAACGTGTCTGTCCGTGCTAGTACTGAGCAACACCCGAGCCAGGAAGCCGAATGGCAACCACACAACGTGTCATGTCACCATCATTCGCAAACTTCATAACGCCAACAATGACCATTTGCAACGCGCCCACCACCCATTGTGTATAAGAATGTTTTCCCAATTTCGTTTGACCCGTTACATCTCGAAGACACACCACCCACCCATGAACTATGTGAATGGGCCCCATCAATGGGAACTGATTGATGGCATTATCGAGATTATCCGATCGATACCATTTGCATCAACTGTTGTTCGATAAACGTTATTATGATAGCCTGAACTGCTGGGATGCTCTTACGAGATCGTTTGTAATGGGACGCTAGAAAACATAATGAGCTTCTTTCCAATACGTTGAGAAGAAGAACGAACGAACCACGAAACTTGTCATCATGCCTGCCTAGCTAGCTAGTCCTATGATGTCAAAATTGTCTAAACTACTAACATGCAGCACAACCGATAGCAAAAATGAAGTTGTTAAGGTGCAACATGGCAATCAGCATAAATATTGAACTTTAAACGTTCTGCTAGTGAATGAAGTGTGGTTAAGGTACAACATTTTTTTGCAATCAGCAGAAATGTTGAACGTACGAAGTGGATCTTCTTGTTTTAAATTCAAACGGATGGAAAAACTTAGATCTAGGGTTTTTTTGTGAACAGATTTTTCCCTATACTGCTTAACAATTAAGTTCCTATTATTTATTACGCAGCTGAATGGGGATCCAAATCTCTGCAACTGTAATCGTTATAATTAATCAATACTGAAACTGATAACATCGAATAAATAAAATGAATTGAATAAATTCAAACTGATAAGAGAGGGGGGTGTTGTCACGTATGAAGTCACCGCCGTGACACTACCTCAGTCGGTTCAATAGTGTGATAAAACAGTCTAGTGTCAGATTTTCAAAATCAACTCTTTTTCGGGATTGAAATAGTGGCCCTGAAAAGGGCCTTTTGGTTTGGTGTGATTGAACGCAGTGTCGGTCGTCATTTACTTGGAGCTGGTGTACTTGGTGACGGCCTTGGTGCCTTCCGAAACGGCGTGCTTGGCCAACTCTCCCGGGAGCAGAAGCCGGACGGCGGTTTGGATTTCGCGGGATGTGATCGTCGAACGCTTGTTGTAGTGGGCCAGGCGGGAGGCTTCGGCGGCAATACGCTCAAAGATGTCGTTGACGAAGCTGTTCATGATGCTCATGGCTTTCGACGAAACGCCAGTGTCGGGGTGAACTTGCTTCAACACCTTGTAGATGTAGATGGCGTAGCTTTCCTTCCTGCGCTGCTTCTTCTTCTTCTTATCGCCCTTGACAATGTTCTTCTGGGCCTTGCCGGATTTCTTCGCGGCCTTTCCGCTGGTTTTCGGTGCCATCGTGCTGCTAACGTTGTTTTAGATTCCAAACGAAAACTGAAACTGATGCCCGACCGAACCAGTCGGTTCTCTTTTATACCCGTAGAATGGTGAGCGCTGTTCCGCCCCTTCGCTTCGTTTGCTACTTCATCCATTTCGTTCGCACCATCCTAGTATGAGTGCAGCGCAGGGCTACGCATGTATAAAAGATACCCTCATCCGGTGAAATCACCATCAGTACCGCTTACGTACGCTTCGTGAACGTTTGTTTCTCAAGTCCACTCAAACTCAACCACAAAATGTCTGGCCGCGGCAAAGGAGGCAAAGTTAAGGGAAAGGCAAAGTCCCGTTCCAACCGCGCTGGATTGCAGTTCCCAGTCGGTCGTATTCACCGTCTGCTCCGGAAGGGCAACTATGCCGAGCGTGTCGGTGCCGGCGCTCCAGTCTACTTGGCTGCCGTTATGGAATATCTGGCCGCTGAAGTGCTCGAATTGGCAGGAAACGCTGCCCGTGACAACAAGAAGACCAGAATCATTCCCCGTCATCTGCAGTTGGCCATCCGCAACGACGAAGAATTGAACAAGCTGCTGTCCGGTGTTACCATCGCCCAAGGTGGTGTTCTGCCCAACATTCAGGCTGTCTTGCTGCCGAAGAAAACCGAAAAGAAGGCATAAGTTACACTGCGTGCATCAAACCAAAAACCGTCCTTTTCAGGACGACAATATCCAGTCCACCGCTAGAGAGTTGTTGTTGAAATATTGCAGATTTATCTAATTTAGCCACAGAGAGGATCGATGAAGAGATATCGGCCATATTATGACCATTTCTGAATCAATTCCTAGATTCCGCGGGGGGAAACGTTTGGGCTTCTTAAATGTTCTGTTCGGGATACCTCGAACTTTCGATTTTTGGAGTTCAATTTGCCGAAACAGAAACATAAAACATTGAAACAGCCAGCCCTGCGTGAGCTGTTCCTGAAGAGAGAGGAGGGTAAACTGTTCATCCAGTTCCTGCCCCATTTTCTACTATCTACTGCTTGACAATAGAAGAGTTGATGAAGCAGGTAGTATTTAAAAAAACTTATATTATTTATTCGAGGAAAGGCTATATCAGGAGCTCCTAATATTAAAGGAATCAATCAATTTCCAAACCCCACAATTATCAATTATAACTATCATAGGGGTGTGTTTCAAAGTAAACAAGCCAAAGATTACGTTTCAATCATACGGTCAAACTTTCAATGTTGGATGTTCGAGTTGTCTAGTTTGTAGCAACAAGGGGAGGCGAGCTGGGAAAGCTTCTGCATCCGGAAAAGAGCATAAGAAGAAGGGGAAACATACGGCCGGTACCAGAGAATGAAGTCCGCGCTGGAGATGCACATTCAAAAGTGTGTGCAAAGCGAAGCATGAAGGGACAACTCGAGTTGTCGGTTGGTTGACGTACCTCCCTCATCAGTGTTGAGAGTATGATCGTTCGGTGGTAGGAGGAAGGTCAAGGGGCTTTAGGAAGTAATCGTTCCCCCAGGGGAACAAACAGTTTTAGGTACACTGAAGGGAAAATTGCTCACACAACTCTTTTAGGGAATGCTCTAGTGGCCCTGAAAAGGGCCGTTTTGTTGAGAATGGCAACTATAATGCAGACCGAATTTAAGCGCGTTCTCCACGGATACGGCGAGCCAGCTGGATGTCCTTGGGCATAATGGTGACACGCTTGGCGTGGATGGCGCAAAGGTTGGTATCTTCGAAAAGACCGACCAGATAGGCCTCGCTCGCTTCCTGCAGGGCCATGACAGCCGAGCTCTGGAAGCGCAGATCGGTCTTGAAGTCCTGGGCGATCTCACGAACCAGACGCTGGAATGGCAGCTTGCGGATCAGCAGCTCAGTCGACTTTTGGTAGCGACGGATTTCACGCAGAGCAACGGTTCCTGGCCGATAACGGTGAGGCTTCTTGACACCTCCGGTGGCTGGGGCGCTCTTGCGAGCGGCTTTGGTAGCCAGCTGCTTGCGAGGAGCTTTTCCTCCAGTAGACTTACGAGCAGTCTGCTTGGTACGGGCCATTGTGTTAGATGATGATTAATTTGCTTTCAATCCAAACGGATCAGTTGAAACGCAGCGACAGAATGAGGGTCAAAAAACCAGGCAGTCCTCTTTTATATGCTCATATCGATGCAGGCAACCAATCGGAAGCCACGGAAGAATAGAAAAAGCAAGAGAGGAAAGAAGAACTCAACCCTCGAGTGGGTATAAAAGTGGCCGCTAGTGTTTGGCGCAGCCAGATTCCGAATCGAACTGCCGTTGTGAACGGTTGCGTGTCTTTTTGAGTTGCGAGACACTGGTCTATTAAGTCCCAATTCAAAGTAGGAGAAGCCACCAGCAAAGCACAAGCACTATTTATCGATTTAGCGAGAACAAGCTACGTAAACTTTAAGCATGTTTTCACTGATGGATCGGTAGACGAAGAGGAACGAGTCGGGCTGGGCATATACTGCAACGGAGAGGAGCGGTGTGCCCGTCTGCCGACGGGTTGCACGATTTTTTCGGCAGAAGCGAAGGCGTTACAGCTTGCTGTTCAGTCCGTTGAACCTGGAGAGAATGCTGTCATCTTCACGGACTCCGCGAGCTGTGTGGCAGCGATCGAAGCGAACACCACCAAACATCCGTGGATTAGAGCAGTGCAGATTGAAATGGAGAAGAAGAACGCGGTGATTTGCTGGATCCCTGGACACGTAGGAATTGATGGGAATGAGAAAGCGGATGCATTAGCGAATAGTGGAAGAAGAGAAGAAGTGCGGGATCGACAGGTACCGGCCGTCGATCGAAATAGTTGGAGCAAGAAGATTCTGGAGTATGTGTGGGAAGGGGCCTGGCACCGAGAACGATCAGTGAAATTAAGAAGAGTGAAACCATCAACTGCTGCATGGAGGGACCGAAAGACTCGTAGTGAACAAGTGGTGCTAACCCGATTGCGTATCGGGCACACGAAAATAACCCATGGGTGGTTGATGGAAAAAGGGGAGGTGCCGAAGTGTCAGCATTGCGGCACAATAATTACAGTGGAGCATTTGCTCATTGAATGCAGGGCATTCGAAAAAGTGCGTAAGGAGATAGGACTCGAAAACAGTTTGGGGGAAATATTATGTTACGGACAAGAGAGGGAAGGGAAAGTGATCAAGTTTTTGAAAGAGTTGAAGCTTTTCAATCAAATTTAAAAAACTATGGGAAACGTTGAATCAAAAATGTAATGGACAACAATGTAAAAACAATGGAAAAAAGGTGAAAGAAGTAAATAAATCTGTTGATGAAAAAGAACTGTGAAAACAATCAAAAGTGTGAAAAGGGAAAAAACATCAAATGCATGCGAAACTGTCAATCGTCGAAAATATGAATGCGATTCTAACAATAAAACTGTTTTACACTCCGTAGATGACCGAGAGGCGAATGACCGCTTTTGCGGTTAAAGCCTCGTTAAACCAAACAACCAACCTTGGCGCAGCCATCAGTTCCAGTACTACCGTCGTCGAACACAGAACCAAATTCATCCAAAATGACCGGCCGTGGCAAGGGAGGCAAAGGACTCGGAAAAGGAGGCGCCAAGCGTCATCGCAAGGTTTTGCGTGATAACATCCAGGGTATCACCAAGCCCGCAATCCGTCGTCTGGCTCGTCGTGGAGGAGTCAAGCGTATCTCCGGACTTATCTACGAGGAAACTCGTGGTGTGTTGAAGGTGTTCCTGGAAAACGTCATCCGTGATGCCGTTACCTACACTGAACACGCCAAGCGTAAAACCGTTACCGCTATGGATGTTGTCTACGCTCTGAAGCGTCAGGGACGCACCCTGTACGGTTTCGGAGGTTAAATCGCATTCCAAAGTTTCGCTCTTCAAACGGCCCTTTTCAGGGCCACCAAACACACTCATCAAGGAGTTGATACGACAAATGTTCACACACTAAAAGCAAGGGTAATCTAATGGGACAAGCACTACACGCTTTTGCAGTCCGGCGGTGGCGTGGCTTGGGGAGAAAATTCTCGTCTCCGATTGGAAGACACCATAAAATGCCAATATATATATATACATACATAGTCTAGTCTAGTCAGCACTGTCATTTCCCGGGGTGGCACTACTGTTGTTACTTACTTGTTGTACTTCGGTCGGTTCGAAAACAACAACCGCTATGATGCCACGCCGGTGAAATCCAGTGCGTGCATCTTTCCATACCAATCTCACGTGCATGCATCTCAACTCCGGACTTCAGTGTCAGGTACGGAACGCTCGTCGTACCACTCCCTATTACCTATTACCACTCATCAAATTCCATTAGGATTGCGTTAGGAACTTCTTAGTTTGCCTCGCTCGGTTCCACAATGCGATGGACGAACAAATATTTCATCATGTTCCACACTGTACCTTATGAGAAATGGATGCGGTTGCAATCAATATTTACAAGCACTGGAATTGTGTTCGCGCACCCGAAACGAAACGAAGGGAAAACGAATCACCGAACCGGGTGAGAGACGGGAATTTGAATCCACCGACGGGAAAAAACCGGGAATTTGAGAAGGTCACCGGGAAAATCGTTTTGAACGAACATTTCCAAGCTTCGAATCTACAAACCACAACAAGCATTTATGACTTTGAACAAATCAGTTTCATTGAAATGTATTGAAAGTGGATGATGAAATGTCTACCGTAAAATGGGGTGTTTTCAAGCAACTTCTAGTATGTCAATAATTAAACAAAGGACAGCCCTACTACAGTAAGGACCCGATTTTGTCAGCCCCTCGATGAATTTTAGGCTGACCAAATCGGGTCATTTTATTTTGTTCCCGTTTTTCAAATTTCGACATGGTTACATGGACTTTTAAAGAGGGTACGTGGTAAAACATGACGATACCAATTTTTTGACAAATCTGAAATTGGCTGACAAAATCGGGTCAGTACTGGATTCTCTCGTCGCGTGCCAAACACAATTATGAGGATCCTATGGCAGATTTCTGAGATAATCATGAAAATGTGTGATTTTTGACGTAACTGCAAAACAGGGTTGTAAAGGAATTTGACTTTCGCAAATGAAACCATATTTTGCCAACAACAAAACATAATCTTTTTGATCAATAACTTTGATGCTTTCATTCATTTTCATAAGTTATGCTCAACCTCAATCAGATAATACATCAATATTATCGAACTTGGAACTCCTGCAAACGCAAACCGTTTTCTTTTAACTGCTAAATCTTTCATAGTTATTAATCTGGAAACTGTCAATACTTCGTAAAATTGTCTTGAATTGTTTTTGAGACTTAAATGCAACAGGATCATAACCTATATACCGTTAAGTCACCAGTCACCGTGCGGCCTCCATTCACCGTGCACATATACAAATTCCTACAGAATATTCATACAATTTTCACAAATCATTCTTTGGTCAGCAAAATAAGATAAAACTGATGAAACGAACTAGTTTTTGCCACAAATAATTTTGAAAAACCTAGTTTATGTAGACAAAATCATGTGAATTCTGTTTGATAACGAGATATTGCAACAATCTTAGTAGAAACGCCAAAAAATCACATTTTTTATTTTAACGATAGAGTATGAAATTTTTCAAAATTTCAACAAGTTTTCACTGTGGATATTATTAGTAAGATGTATTTCATCGTATGAGCAATGAGATTTAATGCAAATTAGAATTTTTATTGTGTTTCAGTCGAAACCCAAATGCACGGTGAATGGATCCTTTTCAATATATATGGATCCTATTACCGTGTATAGTGTAAAAGGCATGAAATTATGCGATAATATTAGATTTATTGTTATGTCGTCATTAAACTACTTCATATTTAGAATTTAAGTGAATATGGAATGGTTTGGACAATACAGTCAAACCTCCTATAACGATTTTAATTAAAAAATAATAATTTAGCCAATTTTTAAACTTTGTATAGTTTTTATTGTAAATGAAGATTTGAATACTCTTAAAAATGAATGCGCACACTACTAGCAACATAGTTGCTCCATTAACAACGTTTCTTCAAGATACAAAATCAAATCATGACGAAAACTATACGCACGGTAAATGGTGACACATAGAACGGTACGAGGCGACCTTAACATGACATTTTCAAACATAATTTTTGACTAATTTTTTGTTATGCATCACTAGTTTTAGATTTTTCCCTGAATTATTATATAATTGCCCGCTACGTAGTGGTATTCTAGTACGCTTCAAATTATTTGGAATAGTTTTATATTTTTTTGAAGTGCAAATTTTTCTTAAATGCACGGTGAATGGTAGCTTGACGGTACAGTTAACTCTCCCTAACTCGATATTGAAATTGTCTTGAATTGGTTTTGATACTTGAATGCAACAGGATCATAACCTATATATTTGCATTTGCTTCTTTGAATGATTGTTCTCCTTCGTCTTCGAAAATAGCCCCTATTTGTTTTGCTGGTCTGCTCGATAGGTAGACAGTTTGACAGTTCGATAGGTAGATTTGGTTTCACTCTTCGCGCAACTCGGGTGCCTCTGAGAAAAAAAAAAAAAAAAAAAAAAAATCCCATATTTTCAGGGCTAGACATTTTAGTAATATTCAGTAACAAACAAAATAGTCCCCTTAACCTTTACAATGCAGTGTTACTTCACGGAACAAGCCTAAAGTATAATGGAACATATATCGGCATAAATCGAACGAGTTTTGTAACTTGGAAAAAGTAGTAGAAAAGATAATCCCCTAACACCCCGCTAACTTTCAAAAAGAAACTTTTTCCATAAGAAATATTAAAAGGCGAAATCTAGATAACATTTTCAAAAGCTTTTGTCTGCGTTGTGATCTCAATTAAATATACTTATGTTCTGGGTTACTCACATAGTTTTGTTAATATTGTTTCATTGTTTTGTAGTTAAATCTTTTTTGCCAATAAAATTCTTTCAAAAATGGTTTGAATCGTTTTCAATATCTAGACTCCACAATACCTAATATTAATAGATATCCCCGATCACATAATGCAGCTCACAATCCTCCGAACAAAGCAAGCATTTCAGATGACTGATATATCGACTTCCGACGTTTTTGTGACTTTTCAAACTTGATGGAGAAGTTCAATCCCTTAAAACCCCACGAGTCCTTAACACCCCATTTTACGGTACTAACTTCTTAAAAAGGTTTCACTTTTCTCAATAATTAGCAATGTAGTACCAAACAATGTTTGTTTGATTTTTTGAGCTTGGCTCTAACTTTTTGACTCAAGAGTTTGAAAGAAAAGTTTACTAGCCTAAAATAATCTTGCCGAAAGTTTTTGCACTCAAACATATTGGATACAAAAAAAAATCCTAAGTTGTTGAATATTCATACCACAATAAATCCAGATTTCCTTGGGAACAGCATTTTAAGAGTTTCTAATCTCTCATTAGTTAACTAATCGATTACAAATTGAATAGGTAAGGTAGATGCTGCTACATGTGTGGGTTTGTTTTATTTTTTTTAATTCACCCTAGATTTAATTACTTTAGAGAAACATCAATTTAATGAAACACTGATTTATTTTGGCATCTGGAGTTTGGCATCGGCCAAATTATCTGAAACTCGGCAGTAAGACGCACTTGAAGAGCATAATGTTGATAAATAGCAGTCAAGGCCTTCCTTAGTGTAGTGGTAAAGTCGGTGGCTACAAAGCAAACCCATGCTGAAGGTGTCTGGGTTCAACTTCCCAACAAGCCATGTGAGCAAAATGGTCACATAAAAAAATAAAGTGAGAAGCCGGCCAAGAAAAATGAGAAGAAGAAGAGGCATTCGCAAAATCCCATGTGCGAAATAAATCAAAAGAATGAGCACAAAAAATTTTGATAATGAAGACGCGTTCACTCCAACGGAAATGCTCCACGTGTAGTAACAGCGGCGGAAGTAATTTACCGGTTTCAATTTGAGTGTCAGGAGCTCAGGGCCAAATTTTCGAGCCGCAAATTTTTCTCGGTGCACGCAAGCAAATGGCGGCGGTGCTCACTCTCTTTCTCTCGTACCCAAACTGCGATGGGGGATGTGAGGCGTTCGATTCGCCAATCACGCTTAAAATCAGTTACACTGTATTGATTTGCTCTCATCTTTGGAATAGTGGAACAGCATTGGATTACGAAAATCAAACATACTGAGCAAGGTCGACCCATTGGCCCCGAAAGATTGAGATTTTCAGAAGCCAATCCCTGGGCTTAGTATTTTACTGCCAATTAACTTAATTTGCAACATCCACAAGAGTAATTTGATTATTCCGCAAGGAAAATAGTGGCAGTTCGCTCATACTGGATCAGCTGTCAAGATTACTTTGGTTATTAGCAGCAAACTGTACTTGACCGCTCTACTTGGGATGTCGATACTCAGCCTGCCCAGTAGGTCCGGTACGTACGGACCTGTGAACTAGACTATCGAAATGCATACATTTTGCATTTTGACATACGAACGCTTTATGTTTCGTTTTAGCATCAACTCACATCCAGGCGTCGGTAGGCGCGTGGTGTACGCACAGACCTAACGATCGCAAGGTCCTTGGTTCGATTCCAGGTTGCTGCGAGAAACATTTTTTGTTGCCAATGTTTGGTTTCATAAGGCAAAGCTATGAATTTCAACCCGATTTATTGTGGCGAATTTTCATAAGTGCATCCAATGTATTTCGATAGTCCATTTGCCTGAGTGTATTAAAAACGCACGGGCCTATCGATCGCAAGGTCCTTGGTTCGATTCCAGGTTGCCGCGAAAACATGTTTTGGTTTCACAAGGCAACGCTACGAATCTCAACCCGATTTAAATAAGGCTCCCCCAAAACTACGCGACTTTTTACGGCGACAGCGACACGATTTCGTTGTTGTGTCGCTGCAAGCACTCTTCTATGGAACCATCTTGACTGACACGACGCGAATCGCTGCGAAATCGCGACGTTTTTTTGTCGCTGTCGCCGTAAAAAGTCGCTTAGATCTGGGGGAGCCTTTAAGTCGATAGACTTCTTCAAATCCTTGAATCATTCGAGTGTATCAAAAGCTGTTCCTCTAGTGGAGGTTTGCTTTGGGTACGGATGCACCGCTACAGTGAGTGCCAGCCAGTGCTCGCCTACCTGTCCGGGCTTTACAGTTGCTGGCAGAGAAAGGGGTGCATGATTGGCCAATTTTATTGATTTGCGAAAGGGTTCGGGAAGAATTCGCCATTCAGTGGCAAAGTGCACGTAACTTTTCGGGGGGATTTATTTCCCTCTGGAAATAAATGGAAATGGAATATCATTGACTGTGCAACTCTTTGTTCTAAACTTGGATGGTAGTCCTGAAAAGGACTGATTGGATGTTAGATACTGTTTTACAACAGTACGGTTGCTGTCCCAAATTTACTTCTTGGCAGCGGTCTTCTTCGCGGCAGCTTTCTTGGCTGGGGCAGCCTTCTTCGGTTTTGGGGTCTTGGGCTTCTTGGCGGCGGTCTTGGAAGGTTTGGTGGCCTTCTGCTTCGGAGCAGCAGCCTTCTTCACACCACCGGCCTTTTTGGCAGCCTTGGCACCAGCAGCTTTGGCTTTCTTGGCTGCAGCCGGCTTCTTGGCTTTCTTCTCGCCGGCTGGCTTCTTGGCCTTCTTCTCCCCAGCTGGTTTCTTGGTGGCCTTCTTCTTCTCTCCGGTAGCCTTCTTGGCCTTCTTCTCGCCGGCCTTCTTCGGTTTCTTCTCACTGGCGGCCTTCTTAGCTTCAGCCTTCAGCTTGAACGAACCGGAAGCGCCGGTGCCCTTGGTTTGGACGAACTTGCCCTTCTCGACGCCATTCTTCAAGGCCTTCTTGAGGAATGGGGCAAGCTTGGCGACATCGCATTTGTAGTTGGCGGCGATGTACTTCTTGATGGCCTGCAGGGACGATCCGTTGCGTTCCTTCAAGGTTTTGATGGCAGCAACAACCATGTCGTTGACTGGGGGTGGGTCGACGGCTTCTTCGGCTTGCCCTGTCCCTTGGGGGCCCTTGGCTTCTTGGTCTTGGCTGGCGAGGCAGCCGGGGCTGCGGCAGCGGCTTCAGTGGCAACTTCAGACATCTCGATAGGTAGCTAGAGTAACACTCACACGATGGCGATAGTAAACGAATGAATGACGGAAATTCTGGCAACAGTGCGGTGTTCGATTTCGTCGTCTGTGTTAGGGATGCAGACATGGTCGTCCACTGGATGACTGTTCGCGAAATATTGTACATATTTTTGGTAACACCTTTTTAAAACGCATTTTTCCGGTAATCGCACTAAGTATTTGCCTGTCTAGTATGTCCGTTTGGTGAGTGCATGAGTCTCGCTAGCAGCCCGTCATCGCCACATCGGGCCGGTTTCGCGAGAAGCACCGCTGAGACATGTCTTTACAGCACCCGTGCGCCATATGGTGTGGCTTTGCTCGATAAAACAATCAATAGTAACTATTGAAACAATACCACCCTGCACGGCGGTGGTGAATTTGGCAACATGAATGGTTGCTCTTTGCGGTGACATGCGGGTATAGCCAGTATGCCGGTGTCTAATGGCCCCTAATGAGCCTCAAACAAAGTCATTCCCAGTGCCGACGAGCGATGTTACGCGTTTGGTTTTAGTAAACTTTGAACAATGTTAATTTGATGTTTTTCATCAAACATACCGAAAACTTGGGCTCGACTATGACGTCAGTCACACAAGTTTGTGCCATTTTGTCCGGAAAACAATGTCACCAAACACTAATCACCTTCCACCTGTGCACTGTTGGTTGGTCGAATGTGTGCAAATTGCTGGCATTGCCTCAGCCATCGGCGGCAACTGCATTGGAAAAGGACAGTGCACGTGCTACTATGGATCTAGCTTATCTGAGAATGTTTTACTTCAAGAAGCAAGCAAGCAAAGCAAGCACCCTCCCTGCGGTGGAATCTGCAAATGAGCTAGTGCGAAATCTGCCCGAATAGGCATCGGTTTTGCTAGCTGCAGTTGCATCGAATGAACATTCCATACAATCTCTTCTGGCGGCAGTAGTACCGGACATGTCGCGCTGAATTCGCGACAAATTGTTCTCGGAAGTCCCTAACATGCCCCACGGCACGTGTTCCCGGTGTAGAAACTGCACCCTACACTCCCCCCGATCGAGATATATTTTTGTGTACAGTGCCCTCAGGGGCTGTTCAACGTGTCTGTCCGTGCTAGTACTGAGCAACACCCGAGCCAGGAAGCCGAATGGCAACCACACAACGTGTCATGTCACCATCATTCGCAAACTTCATAACGCCAACAATGACCATTTGCAACGCGCCCACCACCCATTGTGTATAAGAATGTTTTCCCAATTTCGTTTGACCCGTTACATCTCGAAGACACACCACCCACCCATGAACTATGTGAATGGGCCCCATCAATGGGAACTGATTGATGGCATTATCGAGATTATCCGATCGATACCATTTGCATCAACTGTTGTTCGATAAACGTTATTATGATAGCCTGAACTGCTGGGATGCTCTTACGAGATCGTTTGTAATGGGACGCTAGAAAACATAATGAGCTTCTTTCCAATACGTTGAGAAGAAGAACGAACGAACCACGAAACTTGTCATCATGCCTGCCTAGCTAGCTAGTCCTATGATGTCAAAATTGTCTAAACTACTAACATGCAGCACAACCGATAGCAAAAATGAAGTTGTTAAGGTGCAACATGGCAATCAGCATAAATATTGAACTTTAAACGTTCTGCTAGTGAATGAAGTGTGGTTAAGGTACAACATTTTTTTGCAATCAGCAGAAATGTTGAACGTACGAAGTGGATCTTCTTGTTTTAAATTCAAACGGATGGAAAAACTTAGATCTAGGGTTTTTTTGTGAACAGATTTTTCCCTATACTGCTTAACAATTAAGTTCCTATTATTTATTACGCAGCTGAATGGGGATCCAAATCTCTGCAACTGTAATCGTTATAATTAATCAATACTGAAACTGATAACATCGAATAAATAAAATGAATTGAATAAATTCAAACTGATAAGAGAGGGGGGTGTTGTCACGTATGAAGTCACCGCCGTGACACTACCTCAGTCGGTTCAATAGTGTGATAAAACAGTCTAGTGTCAGATTTTCAAAATCAACTCTTTTTCGGGATTGAAATAGTGGCCCTGAAAAGGGCCTTTTGGTTTGGTGTGATTGAACGCAGTGTCGGTCGTCATTTACTTGGAGCTGGTGTACTTGGTGACGGCCTTGGTGCCTTCCGAAACGGCGTGCTTGGCCAACTCTCCCGGGAGCAGAAGCCGGACGGCGGTTTGGATTTCGCGGGATGTGATCGTCGAACGCTTGTTGTAGTGGGCCAGGCGGGAGGCTTCGGCGGCAATACGCTCAAAGATGTCGTTGACGAAGCTGTTCATGATGCTCATGGCTTTCGACGAAACGCCAGTGTCGGGGTGAACTTGCTTCAACACCTTGTAGATGTAGATGGCGTAGCTTTCCTTCCTGCGCTGCTTCTTCTTCTTCTTATCGCCCTTGACAATGTTCTTCTGGGCCTTGCCGGATTTCTTCGCGGCCTTTCCGCTGGTTTTCGGTGCCATCGTGCTGCTAACGTTGTTTTAGATTCCAAACGAAAACTGAAACTGATGCCCGACCGAACCAGTCGGTTCTCTTTTATACCCGTAGAATGGTGAGCGCTGTTCCGCCCCTTCGCTTCGTTTGCTACTTCATCCATTTCGTTCGCACCATCCTAGTATGAGTGCAGCGCAGGGCTACGCATGTATAAAAGATACCCTCATCCGGTGAAATCACCATCAGTACCGCTTACGTACGCTTCGTGAACGTTTGTTTCTCAAGTCCACTCAAACTCAACCACAAAATGTCTGGCCGCGGCAAAAGGAGGCAAAGTCCCGTTCCAACCGCGCTGGATTGCAGTTCCCAGTCGGTCGTATTCACCGTCTGCTCCGGAAGGGCAACTATGCCGAGCGTGTCGGTGCCGGCGCTCCAGTCTACTTGGCTGCCGTTATGGAATATCTGGCCGCTGAAGTGCTCGAATTGGCAGGAAACGCTGCCCGTGACAACAAGAAGACCAGAATCATTCCCCGTCATCTGCAGTTGGCCATCCGCAACGACGAAGAATTGAACAAGCTGCTGTCCGGTGTTACCATCGCCCAAGGTGGTGTTCTGCCCAACATTCAGGCTGTCTTGCTGCCGAAGAAAACCGAAAAGAAGGCATAAGTTACACTGCGTGCATCAAACCAAAAACCGTCCTTTTCAGGACGACAATATCCAGTCCACCGCTAGAGAGTTGTTGTTGAAATATTGCAGATTTATCTAATTTAGCCACAGAGAGGATCGATGAAGAGATATCGGCCATATTATGACCATTTCTGAATCAATTCCTAGATTCCGCGGGGGGAAACGTTTGGGCTTCTTAAATGTTCTGTTCGGGATACCTCGAACTTTCGATTTTTGGAGTTCAATTTGCCGAAACAGAAACATAAAACATTGAAACAGCCAGCCCTGCGTGAGCTGTTCCTGAAGAGAGAGGAGGGTAAACTGTTCATCCAGTTCCTGCCCCATTTTCTACTATCTACTGCTTGACAATAGAAGAGTTGATGAAGCAGGTAGTATTTAAAAAAACTTATATTATTTATTCGAGGAAAGGCTATATCAGGAGCTCCTAATATTAAAGGAATCAATCAATTTCCAAACCCCACAATTATCAATTATAACTATCATAGGGGTGTGTTTCAAAGTAAACAAGCCAAAGATTACGTTTCAATCATACGGTCAAACTTTCAATGTTGGATGTTCGAGTTGTCTAGTTTGTAGCAACAAGGGGAGGCGAGCTGGGAAAGCTTCTGCATCCGGAAAAGAGCATAAGAAGAAGGGGAAACATACGGCCGGTACCAGAGAATGAAGTCCGCGCTGGAGATGCACATTCAAAAGTGTGTGCAAAGCGAAGCATGAAGGGACAACTCGAGTTGTCGGTTGGTTGACGTACCTCCCTCATCAGTGTTGAGAGTATGATCGTTCGGTGGTAGGAGGAAGGTCAAGGGGCTTTAGGAAGTAATCGTTCCCCCAGGGGAACAAACAGTTTTAGGTACACTGAAGGGAAAATTGCTCACACAACTCTTTTAGGGAATGCTCTAGTGGCCCTGAAAAGGGCCGTTTTGTTGAGAATGGCAACTATAATGCAGACCGAATTTAAGCGCGTTCTCCACGGATACGGCGAGCCAGCTGGATGTCCTTGGGCATAATGGTGACACGCTTGGCGTGGATGGCGCAAAGGTTGGTATCTTCGAAAAGACCGACCAGATAGGCCTCGCTCGCTTCCTGCAGGGCCATGACAGCCGAGCTCTGGAAGCGCAGATCGGTCTTGAAGTCCTGGGCGATCTCACGAACCAGACGCTGGAATGGCAGCTTGCGGATCAGCAGCTCAGTCGACTTTTGGTAGCGACGGATTTCACGCAGAGCAACGGTTCCTGGCCGATAACGGTGAGGCTTCTTGACACCTCCGGTGGCTGGGGCGCTCTTGCGAGCGGCTTTGGTAGCCAGCTGCTTGCGAGGAGCTTTTCCTCCAGTAGACTTACGAGCAGTCTGCTTGGTACGGGCCATTGTGTTAGATGATGATTAATTTGCTTTCAATCCAAACGGATCAGTTGAAACGCAGCGACAGAATGAGGGTCAAAAAACCAGGCAGTCCTCTTTTATATGCTCATATCGATGCAGGCAACCAATCGGAAGCCACGGAAGAATAGAAAAAGCAAGAGAGGAAAGAAGAACTCAACCCTCGAGTGGGTATAAAAGTGGCCGCTAGTGTTTGGCGCAGCCATCATTCCGAATCGAACTGCCGTTGTGAACGGTTGCGTGTCTTTTTGAGTTGCGAGACAAGTTCGAATTCTCTTCCGTGCGTGTGCGAAGTGCACTCTTTTTTCGCGATTTCCCGCTCCCGCGACTGCTCTCCGGCGCTAACCTACCTCCTAGGGGTGGCTAGCCAGAAAGCATCTCTGCTAGTCGAAGCAGAGCAACCGCGGCCCATAGCGATGGGTCGCAATCGGAAGCAAAAGGCGGACTCCGCCTCGACCCCCGCCCCGCTGGCCGACAGCGGGCAGACCAGCGCGCCAAAACGAGCCAGGAATGAAGATGCCAACCCGGCGGCATACAGCAGGTTGCTGGCAAATAACAAGTTTGCCTCCCTGCCTGTGGACCAAGCCCCCCCGGGCGCGAAGGTTCCCCCCCTCTTCACGGCGTCGAAGGACCTCTCGGCGCTGCGATCCGAGCTAGCGGCCAACAACATCCGGCCACTGTTCAAGCTGTGCCATACCGGCACTAAGATCATGTGCGCCTCCGGCGCCGATTACGACAAGGCCGGCAAGCTGCTGAAGGCAAAAGGGGTGGAATTCTACACCCACGATGCCCCCGGTAGCAAGCCGTTCAAAGTACTCGTCCGAGGGCTGCCGGAGTTCACCCCGGAGGCCATCATCGATGAAATGAAGGCGGCTGGACTCAAGGCGACGAGTGTGTTCCCCATCCGGCGAGCACAAGGAGGACGACACCGGGACCAGCTCTACCTGGCCCATTTGGAGAAGGGGTCTACCACCATGGCGGGCCTGACAAGAGTGAGAGCGCTCTTCCACATCGTGGTGGAATGGGAGCGCTACCGCCCGAAAAAACGAGACGTGACGCAGTGTGGCAACTGCCTCGCGTTCGGCCACGGGACCAGGAATTGCCATATGAAGCCCCGCTGTGGCAAATGTGCCGGTGCGCACGCCACTTCGACCTGCCAGCCGATGGAGGGCACCGAATCGAAGTGCGCCAACTGCGGTGCAAACCACGAGGGCAGCAGCCGCAACTGCCCCAAACGTGCGGAGTTTCTGGCAATCCGCCAGCAAGCGTCCGCCAAGAAGCTGGGACGGCAACGCCAGCGCCAACCACCCCCACCGCTGACTGAGGAGCACTTCCCGACGCCCCGCTACCAAGTGCCCAATCTGCCACCGCTTCAACCAACCCACCGGCAGGCATCCCGCCAGTCGGCCCCCTCCGTTCAGCAACGCCTCGCGGCCGCCGCCGCTGCTCCATCGGTCCGGAATGCGCCCCCTCCTGGATGGGGGAATCCTGGACCCAGTGCTTCCGGCACTCCTCCTCCCTCCGACGACGACGGCTCCCTGTACACGCCGGAGCAAATGTTGGAATACACAAGGAACCTTTTCCAACGGCTACGAGCCTGCCGTTCCAAGTCGGAACAGATCGACGCCGCCAACTCGGTGGTATTTGCGTTCTTATCCAAATATGGCCCGTGAGGCCACCACCAAGATCCTCAACTGGAACGCTTGCTCCCTCCGGAGCAAAAATCGAGAGTTGTCCGCCTTCCTGGACCAGGAAGGCATCGACATAGCCGTGATAACGGAGACGCACCTCAAGCCGGAAGTTAACATCTTCATCCCCGACTTCCGGCTCGTGCGGCTTGACCGGTGCGGATCCGAAGGTGGAGGCGTTGCGGTTGCTCTGCGGAGGAACGTCAACTGCACCCTGCTGCCGAGCTTTCAACTCCAAATCATCGAGGCCGTAGGTGTTCGGGTGGAAACCTCCATCGGCCCAATCACGATCATCGCGGCGTACTGCCCGAAGCAAACCAACATCAACGACGGAACATCGGCGGCCTTAAAGCAAGACCTCGTCAAACTGACACGGCGGCAGGGGCAGTTCATCCTGGCTGGCGATCTGAACGCAAGGCACGAGACCTGGGGAAACCCCCGGCGAAATAGGAACGGCCTCATCCTACAACAGGACCTGGAGGAAGGCCACTACACCATCCTGAGCCCGGATTCACCCACCCGCCTGAGCCGGTCCGGGGCCCATGCGACCATTGATGTCTTCCTGACCAACATGGCCGACAACATCTCCCAACCGGTCGTTCACCAGGACCTGAGCTCGGACCACTACCCGGTGGTGGCAGAAGTTGGTTCCCTGGTCAACCGGCATCGGGTCACCCGGCGCAACTACCATCGTGTCGACTGGGGCCAATTCCAGCGGTGTGTCGACGCTAACATCCAGTACGAGGCTCCCCTGGCGTCCGCTGAAGACATCGACCGGCACCTGCAGAGCGTCGAAGAGGCCATCTCCGTGGCCCGAGAACAGCATGTACCAGCATCTGGTCAGGTGAGCAACCCCCTTTTTATCGATCGTGTTACCAAAGATCTCATTCGTTTAAGGAACACCAAACGCAGGCAGTACCAACGCTCTGGTCTGCCTGCGTTGAAAAGCGAAGTCAATCGCATATCCAAAATAATCAAGGCCAGAATGGTGGACCTCAGGAACGATGATTTTTCCAACAAGATCCGCTCTCTCCCAGATTGTGCTAGGCCATTCTGGAAGATGACCAAACTTTTAAAATCCAAACCCAGACCTATTCCACCGTTGATCCCATTAGACAACACCGACTCTAAGGATCGCTTGATAACCCCTGCGGAGAAGGCTGCTGAGATAGGTCGGCATTTCGTCAGCTCCCACAATCTAGGGCTAGACATTCCTAGCCCACACGAAGCTGCTGTTTCCGAACACGCAGCTAACCTACACCAATCTCCCAACGACTTCTCGGAGGAGTTGGAGATCACTGCCGACGAGTTGCTGGCCTATCTCAAAACATCCAAAAACATGAAGGCCCCAGGTTTCGACAACATCCTGAACTTGGAGCTCAAGCAATTGAGTCTCCAGTTCTACCAACATCTGGCACTGATTTTCAATCAGTGCCTCCGACTTAGCTACTTCCCCTCGTCGTGGAAGTCAGCAAAAGTCATCCCCATTAAGAAACCTGGGAAGGATCCTTCCTCCCCCAAAAGCTATCGACCCATCAGCCTTCTCTCAGGGTTATCAAAGCTTTTTGAAAAAGCGATCAACAGACGGCTGCTTTCGGCAGCCGATCAAAACAACATCTTGCTCGAGGAACAGTTTGGCTTTCGACGCGGTCGTTCAACCGTGCACCAACTGACTCGAGTAACCAACATCCTCAGGCGGAACAAGTCCCTTGCCAAATCCTCCGCCATGGCGTTGCTCGATGTTGAAAAAGCATTCGACAACGTCTGGCACGACGGCCTGGTGTACAAGCTGCACCGATACAATCTTCCCACCTATTTGGTGAAAATCATCAAAAACTATCTGTTTAACAGGACGTTCAGGGTTTCCCTCAATGGAGTCAACTCAGACCCCCACAACATCCCCGCAGGTGTTCCACAGGGCAGTATTTTAGGTCCCCTACTATACAACCTGTTCACCTCGGACATGCCTCAGCTCCCTGAAGGCGGCTCACTGTCACTGTTCGCTGACGACACATCAGTCGTCTACAGCGGCAGATTCACGAGAGCACTAACATCTCGACTCCAGAGAGGCCTGAACGTCTTGTCAGATTATTTGAACAGCTGGAAGATCTGTATCAACGCAGCGAAGACCCAGGTCATCCCTCTCCCCTATTCCAAATCCCCCAGACTTGTTCCGGCTGAGGATTGTAAAATCACCCTCGGTGGATCAACGGTGGAATGGTCTGATGCAGCCGACTACCTTGGGCTAACGTTAGACAGCAAGCTTCTCTTCAGACAGCAGGTTGACAAAACGGTCACCAAAAGCAACATCTTGCTCAAAGCATTGTACCCCCTGATCAACCGGAAGTCAACTCTGTCTCTGAAGAATAAGCTTGCTGTTTACAAACAGGTCATTCTTCCAGTAATTGAATATGGCGTTCCAATCTGGGAGAGTTGCGCAAAAACCCACCATCTGAGGCTCCAGAGGACCCAGAATAAGTTCCTCCGGATGATCCTCAACAGCCCTCCGAGAACGAGGACAACCGAGGTTCACCGTCTGGCCGAGATCAAAACATTAGAGGAGCGCTTTGGTGACTCGATCGGTAGATTTAGGGCTCGTTGCCACCAATCGGACCAGCAGGTCATCCGGGACCTCGTTCCCCCCCTAGGTTATCAAATTTTATTTTATTGTAGTCTTGTAAATAGTAGCTAGGATAACAAATTTTCTTTTAAAAACCACCAGAGCCCATACGGCCAATATAACAACTAGGGTAAAACCGCAAAAATAACAAAAACATCTATCAAAATCCAACTTTAAGACCAAAGCTGAAGGACCTATCGGTCAACCTCTTGACATGTAAACCAATTACCTTGTAAACCAAAAATTGCAAATAAACATGAATTTAATGAAAATTGGCGCAGCCATCAGTTCCAGTACTACCGTCGTCGAACACAGAACCAAATTCATCCAAAATGACCGGCCGTGGCAAGGGAGGCAAAGGACTCGGAAAAGGAGGCGCCAAGCGTCATCGCAAGGTTTTGCGTGATAACATCCAGGGTATCACCAAGCCCGCAATCCGTCGTCTGGCTCGTCGTGGAGGAGTCAAGCGTATCTCCGGACTTATCTACGAGGAAACTCGTGGTGTGTTGAAGGTGTTCCTGGAAAACGTCATCCGTGATGCCGTTACCTACACTGAACACGCCAAGCGTAAAACCGTTACCGCTATGGATGTTGTCTACGCTCTGAAGCGTCAGGGACGCACCCTGTACGGTTTCGGAGGTTAAATCGCATTCCAAAGTTTCGCTCTTCAAACGGCCCTTTTCAGGGCCACCAAACACACTCATCAAGGAGTTGATACGACAAATGTTCACACACTAAAAGCAAGGGTAATCTAATGGGACAAGCACTACACGCTTTTGCAGTCCGGCGGTGGCGTGGCTTGGGGAGAAAATTCTCGTCTCCGATTGGAAGACACCATAAAATGCCAATATATATATATACATACATAGTCTAGTCTAGTCAGCACTGTCATTTCCCGGGGTGGCACTACTGTTGTTACTTACTTGTTGTACTTCGGTCGGTTCGAAAACAACAACCGCTATGATGCCACGCCGGTGAAATCCAGTGCGTGCATCTTTCCATACCAATCTCACGTGCATGCATCTCAACTCCGGACTTCAGTGTCAGGTACGGAACGCTCGTCGTACCACTCCCTATTACCTATTACCACTCATCAAATTCCATTAGGATTGCGTTAGGAACTTCTTAGTTTGCCTCGCTCGGTTCCACAATGCGATGGACGAACAAATATTTCATCATGTTCCACACTGTACCTTATGAGAAATGGATGCGGTTGCAATCACTATTTACAAGCACTGGAATTGTGTTCGCGCACCCGAAACGAAACGAAGGGAAAACGAATCACCGAACCGGGTGAGAGACGGGAATTTGAATCCACCGACGGGAAAAAACCGGGAATTTGAGAAGGTCACCGGGAAAATCGTTTTGAACGAACATTTCCAAGCTTCGAATCTACAAACCACAACAAGCATTTATGACTTTGAACAAATCAGTTTCATTGAAATGTATTGAAAGTGGATGATGAAATGTCTACCGTAAAATGGGGTGTTTTCAAGCAACTTCTAGTATGTCAATAATTAAACAAAGGACAGCCCTACTACAGTAAGGACCCGATTTTGTCAGCCCCTCGATGAATTTTAGGCTGACCAAATCGGGTCATTTTATTTTGTTCCCGTTTTTTCAAATTTCGACATGGTTACATGGACTTTTAAAGAGGGTACGTGGTAAAACATGACGATACCAATTTTTTGACAAATCTGAAATTGGCTGACAAAATCGGGTCAGTACTGGATTCTCTCGTCGCGTGCCAAACACAATTATGAGGATCCTATGGCAGATTTCTGAGATAATCATGAAAATGTGTGATTTTTGACGTAACTGCAAAACAGGGTTGTAAAGGAATTTGACTTTCGCAAATGAAACCATATTTTGCCAACAACAAAACATAATCTTTTTGATCAATAACTTTGATGCTTTCATTCATTTTCATAAGTTATGCTCAACCTCAATCAGATAATACATCAATATTATCGAACTTGGAACTCCTGCAAACGCAAACCGTTTTCTTTTAACTGCTAAATCTTTCATAGTTATTAATCTGGAAACTGTCCAATACTTCGTAAAATTGTCTTGAATTGTTTTTGAGACTTAAATGCAACAGGATCATAACCTATATACCGTTAAGTCACCAGTCACCGTGCGGCCTCCATTCACCGTGCACATATACAAATTCCTACAGAATATTCATACAATTTCACAAATCATTCTTTGGTCAGCAAAATAAGATAAAACTGATGAAACGAACTAGTTTTTGCCACAAATAATTTTGAAAAACCTAGTTTATGTAGACAAAATCATGTGAATTCTGTTTGATAACGAGATATTGCAACAATCTTAGTAGAAACGCCAAAAAATCACATTTTTTATTTTAACGATAGAGTATGAAATTTTTCAAAATTTCAACAAGTTTTCACTGTGGATATTATTAGTAAGATGTATTCATCGTATGAGCAATGAGATTTAATGCAAATTAGAATTTTTATTGTGTTTCAGTCGAAACCCAAATGCACGGTGAATGGATCCTTTTCATATATATGGATCCTATTACCGTGTATAGTGTAAAAGGCATGAAATTATGCGATAATATTAGATTTATTGTTATGTCGTCATTAAACTACTTCATATTTAGAATTTAAGTGAATATGGAATGGTTTGGACAATACAGTCAAACCTCCTATAACGATTTTAATTAAAAAATAATAATTTAGCCAATTTTTAAACTTTGTATAGTTTTTATTGTAAATGAAGATTTGAATACTCTTAAAAATGAATGCGCACACTACTAGCAACATAGTTGCTCCATTAACAACGTTTCTTCAAGATACAAAATCAAATCATGACGAAAACTATACGCACGGTAAATGGTGACACATAGAACGGTACGAGGCGACCTTAACATGACATTTTCAAACATAATTTTTGACTAATTTTTTGTTATGCATCACTAGTTTTAGATTTTTCCCTGAATTATTATATAATTGCCCGCTACGTAGTGGTATTCTAGTACGCTTCAAATTATTTGGAATAGTTTTATATTTTTTTGAAGTGCAAATTTTTCTTAAATGCACGGTGAATGGTAGCTTGACGGTACAGTTAACTCTCCCTAACTCGATATTGAAATTGTCTTGAATTGGTTTTGATACTTGAAATGCAACAGGATCATAACCTATATATTTGCATTTGCTTCTTTGAATGATTGTTCTCCTTCGTCTTCGAAAATAGCCCCTATTTGTTTTGCTGGTCTGCTCGATAGGTAGACAGTTTGACAGTTCGATAGGTAGATTTTGGTTTCACTCTTCGCGCAACTCGGGTGCCTCTGAGAAAAAAAAAAAAAAAAAAAAAAAAAAAATCCCATATTTTCAGGGCTAGACATTTTAGTAATATTCAGTAACAAACAAAATAGTCCCCTTAACCTTTACAATGCAGTGTTACTTCACGGAACAAGCCTAAAGTATAATGGAACATATATCGGCATAAATCGAACGAGTTTTGTAACTTGGAAAAAGTAGTAGAAAAGATAATCCCCTAAACACCCCGCTAACTTTCAAAAAGAAACTTTTTCCATAAGAAATATTAAAAGGCGAAATCTAGATAACATTTTCAAAAGCTTTTGTCTGCGTTGTGATCTCAATTAAATATACTTATGTTCTGGGTTACTCACATAGTTTTGTTAATATTGTTTCATTGTTTTGTAGTTAAATCTTTTTTGCCAATAAAATTCTTTCAAAAATGGTTTGAATCGTTTTCAATATCTAGACTCCACAATACCTAATATTAATAGATATCCCCGATCACATAATGCAGCTCACAATCCTCCGAACCAAAGCAAGCATTCAGATGGACTGATATCGACTTCCGACGTTTTTGTGACTTTTCAAACTTGATGGAGAAGTTCAATCCCTTAAAACCCCACGAGTCCTTAACACCCCATTTTACGGTACTAACTTCTTAAAAAGGTTTCACTTTTCTCAATAATTAGCAATGTAGTACCAAACAATGTTTGTTTGATTTTTTGAGCTTGGCTCTAACTTTTTGACTCAAGAGTTTGAAAGAAAAGTTTACTAGCCTAAAATAATCTTGCCGAAAGTTTTTGCACTCAAAACATATTGGATGCAAAAAAAAATCCTAAGTTGTTGAATATTCATACCACAATAAATCCAGATTTCCTTGGGAACAGCATTTTAAGAGTTTCTAATCTCTCATTAGTTAACTAATCGATTACAAATTGAATAGGTAAGGTAGATGCTGCTACATGTGTGGGTTGTTTTTATTTTTTTAAATTCACCCTAGATTTAATTACTTTAGAGAAACATCAATTTAATGAAAACACTGATTTATTTTGGCATCTGGAGTTTGGCATCGGCCAAATTTATCTGAAACTCGGCAGTAAGACGCACTTGGAAGAGCATAATGTTGATAAATAGCAGTCAAGGCCTTCCTTAGTGTAGTGGTAAAGTCGGTGGCTACAAAGCAAACCCATGCTGAAGGTGTCTGGGTTCAACTTCCCAACAAGCCATGTGAGCAAAATGGTCACATAAAAAAATAAAGTGAGAAGCCGGCCAAGTAAAAATGAGAAGAAGAAGAGGCATTCGCAAAAATCCCATGTGCGAAATAAATCAAAAGAATGAGCACAAAAAATTTTGATAATGAAGACGCGTTCACTCCAACGGAAATGCTCGACGTGTAGTAACAGCGGCGGAATAATTTACCGGTTTCAATTTTGAGTGTCAGAGCTCAGGGCCAAATTTTCGAGCCGCAAATTTTTCTCGGTGCACGCAAGCAAATGGCGGCGGTGCTCACTCTCTTTCTCTCGTACCCAAACTGCGATGGGGATGTGAGGCGTTCGATTCGCCAATCACGCTTAAAATCAGTTACACTGTATTGATTTGCTCTCATCTTTGGAATAGTGGAACAGCATTGGATTACGAAAATCAAACATACTGAGCAAGGTCGACCCATTGGCCCCGAAAGATTGAGATTTTCAGAAGCCAATCCCTGGGCTTAGTATTTTACTGCCAATTAATTTAATTTGCAACATCCACAAGAGTAATTTGATTATTCCGCAAGGAAAATAGTGGCAGTTCGCTCATACTGGATCAGCTGTCAAGATTACTTTGGTAATTAGCAGCAAACTGTACTTGACCGCTCTACTTGGGATGTCGATACTCAGCCTGCCCAGTAGGTCCGGTACGTACGGACCTGTGAACTAGACTATCGAAATGCATACATTTTGCATTTTGACATACGAACGCTTTATGTTTCGTTTAGCATCAACTCACATCCAGGCGTCGGTAGGCGCGTGGTGTACGCACAGACCTAACGATCGCAAGGGCCTTGGTTCGATTCCAGGTTGCTGCGAGAAACATTTTTTTGTTGCCAATGTTTGGTTTCATAAGGCAAAGCTATGAATTTCAACCCGATTTATTGTGGCGAATTTTCATAAGTGCATCCAATGTATTTCGATAGTCCATTTGCCTGAGTGTATTGAAAACGCACGGGCCTATCGATCGCAAGGTCCTTGGTTCGATTCCAGGTTGCGCGAAAACATGTTTTGGTTTCACAAGGCAACGCTACGAATCTCAACCCGATTTAAATAAGGCTCCCCCAAAACTACGCGACT
The DNA here is from genome assembly GCF_002204515.2 of Aedes aegypti. Classification (NCBI taxonomy): domain Eukaryota; kingdom Metazoa; phylum Arthropoda; class Insecta; order Diptera; family Culicidae; genus Aedes; species Aedes aegypti. The sequence continues at coordinate 4,435 of NW_018735112.1, read as the reverse complement.
TTTTACGGCGACAGCGACACGATTTCGTTGTTGTGTCGCTGCAAGCACTCTTCTATGGAACCATCTTGACTGACACGACGCGAATCGCTGCGAAATCGCGACGTTTTTTTGTCGCTGTCGCTTAGATCTGGGGGAGCCTTTAAGTCGATAGACTTCTTCAAATCCTTGAATCATTCGAGTGTATCAAAAGCTGTTCCTCTAGTGGAGGTTTGCTTTGGGTACGGATGCACCGCTACAGTGAGTGCCAGCCAGTGCTCGCCTACCTGTCCGGGCTTTACAGTTGCTGGCAGAGAAAGGGGTGCATGATTGGCCAATTTTATTGATTTGCGAAAGGGTTCGGGAAGAATTCGCCATTCAGTGGCAAAAAGTGCACGTAACTTTTCGGGGGGATTTATTTCCCTCTGTGAGAGGAATGGAATATCATTGACTGTGCAACTCTTTGTTCTAAACTTGGATGGTAGTCCTGAAAAGGACTGATTGGATGTTACATACTGTTTTACAACAGTACGGTTGCTGTCCCAAATTTACTTCTTGGCAGCGGTCTTCTTCGCGGCAGCTTTCTTGGCTGGGGCAGCCTTCTTCGGTTTTGGGGTCTTGGGCTTCTTGGCGGCGGTCTTGGAAGGTTTGGTGGCCTTCTGCTTCGGAGCAGCAGCCTTCTTCACACCACCGGCCTTTTTGGCAGCCTTGGCACCAGCAGCTTTGGCTTTCTTGGCTGCAGCCGGCTTCTTGGCTTTCTTCTCGCCGGCTGGCTTCTTGGCCTTCTTCTCCCCAGCTGGTTTCTTGGTGGCCTTCTTCTTCTCTCCGGTAGCCTTCTTGGCCTTCTTCTCGCCGGCCTTCTTCGGTTTCTTCTCACTGGCGGCCTTCTTAGCTTCAGCCTTCAGCTTGAACGAACCGGAAGCGCCCGGTGCCCTTGGTTTGGACGAACTTGCCCTTCTCGACGCCATTCTTCAAGGCCTTCTTGAGGAATGGGGCAAGCTTGGCGACATCGCATTTGTAGTTGGCGGCGATGTACTTCTTGATGGCCTGCAGGGACGATCCGTTGCGTTCCTTCAAGGTTTTGATGGCAGCAACAACCATGTCGTTGACTGGGGGGTGGGTCGACGGCTTCTTCGGCTTGCCCTGTCCCTTGGGGGCCCTTGGCTTCTTGGTCTTGGCTGGCGAGGCAGCCGGGGCTGCGGCAGCGGCTTCAGTGGCAACTTCAGACATCTCGATAGGTAGCTAGAGTAACACTCACACGATGGCGATAGTAAACGAATGAATGACGGAAATTCTGGCAACAGTGCGGTGTTCGATTTCGTCGTCTGTGTTAGGGATGCAGACATGGTCGTCCACTGGATGACTGTTCGCGAAATATTGTACATATTTTTGGTAACACCTTTTTAAAACGCATTTTTCCGGTAATCGCACTAAGTATTTGCCTGTCTAGTATGTCCGTTTGGTGAGTGCATGAGTCTCGCTAGCAGCCCGTCATCGCCACATCGGGCCGGTTTCGCGAGAAGCACCGCTGAGACATGTCTTTACAGCACCCGTGCGCCATATGGTGTGGCTTTGCTCGATAACACAATCAATAGTAACTATTGAAACAATACCACCCTGCACGGCGGTGGTGAATTTGGCAACATGAATGGTTGCTCTTTGCGGTGACATGCGGGTATAGCCAGTATGCCGGTGTCTAATGGCCCCTAATGAGCCTCAAACAAAGTCATTCCCAGTGCCGACGAGCGATGTTACGCGTTTGGTTTTTAGTAAACTTTGAACAATGTTAATTTGATGTTTTTCATCAAACATACCGAAAACTTGGGCTCGACTATGACGTCAGTCACACAAGTTTGTGCCATTTTGTCCGGAAAACAATGTCACCAAACACTAATCACCTTCCACCTGTGCACTGTTGGTTGGTCGAATGTGTGCAAATTGCTGGCATTGCCTCAGCCATCGGCGGCAACTGCATTGGAAAAGGACAGTGCACGTGCTACTATGGATCTAGTTTATCTGAGAATGTTTACTTCAAGAAGCAAGCAAGCAAAGCAAGCACCCTCCCTGCGGTGGAATCTGCAAATGAGCTAGTGCGAAATCTGCCCGAATAGGCATCGGTTTTGCTAGCTGCAGTTGCATCGAATGAACATTCCATACAATCTCTTCTGGCGGCAGTAGTACCGGACATGTCGCGCTGAATTCGCGACAAATTGTTCTCGGAAGTCCCTAACATGCCCCACGGCACGTGTTCCCGGTGTAGAAACTGCACCCTACACTCCCCCGATCGAGATATATTTTTGTGTACAGTGCCCTCAGGGGCTGTTCAACGTGTCTGTCCGTGCTAGTACTGAGCAACACCCGAGCCAGGAAGCCGAATGGCAACCACACAACGTGTCATGTCACCATCATTCGCAAATTTCATAACGCCAACAATGACCATTTGCAACGCGCCCACCACCCATTGTGTATAAGAATGTTTTCCCAATTTCGTTTGACCCGTTACATCTCGAAGACACACCACCCACCCATGAACTATGTGAATGGGCCCCATCAATGGGAACCGATTGATGGCATTATCGAGATTATCCGATCGATAACATTTGCATCAACTGTTGTTCGATAAACGTTATTATGATAGCCTGAACTGCTGGGATGCTCTTACGAGATCGTTTGTAATGGGACGCTAGAAAACATAATGAGCTTCTTTCCAATACGTTGAGAAGAAGAACGAACGAACCACGAAACTTGTCATCATGCCTGCCTAGCTAGCTAGTCCTATGATGTCAAAATTGTCTAAACTACTAACATGCAGCACAACCGATAGCAAAAATGAAGTTGTTAAGGTGCAACATGGCAATCAGCATAAATATTGAACTTTAAACGTTCTGCTAGTGAATGGAGTGTGGTTAAGGTACAACATTTTTTTGCAATCAGCAGAAATGTTGAACGTACGAAGTGGATCTTCTTGTTTTAAATTCAAACGGATGGAAAAACTTAGATCTAGGGTTTTTTTGTGAACAGATGTTTCCCTATACTGCTTAACAATGAAATTCCTATTATTTATTACGCAGCTGAATGGGGATCCAAATCTCTGCAACTGTAATCGTTATAATTAATCAATACTGAAACTGATAACATCGAATAAATAAAATGAATTGGATAAATTCAAACTGATCAGAGAGGGGGTGTTGTCACGTATGAAGTCACCGCCGTGACACTACCTCAGTCGGTTTCAATAGTGTGATAAAACAGTCTAGTGTCAGATTTTCAAAATCAACTCTTTTTCGGGATTGAAATAGTGGCCCTGAAAAGGGCCTTTTGGTTTGGTGTGATTGAACGCAGTGTCGGTCGTCATTTACTTGGAGCTGGTGTACTTGGTGACGGCCTTGGTGCCTTCCGAAACGGCGTGCTTGGCCAACTCTCCCGGGAGCAGAAGCCGGACGGCGGTTTGGGATTTCGCGGGGATGTGATCGTCGAACGCTTGTTGTAGTGGGCCAGGCGGGAGGCTTCGGCGGCAATACGCTCAAAGATGTCGTTGACGAAGCTGTTCATGATGCTCATGGCTTTCGACGAAACGCCAGTGTCGGGGTGAACTTGCTTCAACACCTTGTAGATGTAGATGGCGTAGCTTTCCTTCCTGCGCTGCTTCTTCTTCTTCTTATCGCCCTTGACAATGTTCTTCTGGGCCTTGCCGGATTTCTTCGCGGCCTTTCCGCTGGTTTTCGGTGCCATCGTGCTGCTAACGTTGTTTTAGATTCCAAACGAAAACTGAAACTGGATGCCCGACCGAACCAGTCCGGTTTCTCTCTTTATACCCGTAGAATGGTGAGCGCTGTTCCGCCCCTTCGCTTCGTTTGCTACTTCATCCATTTCGTTCGCACCATCCTAGTATGAGTGCAGCGCAGGGCTACGCATGTATAAAAGATACCCTCATCCGGTGAAATCACCATCAGTACCGCTTACGTACGCTTCGTGAACGTTTGTTTCTCAAGTCCACTCAAACTCAACCACAAAATGTCTGGCCGCGGCAAAGGAGGCAAAGTCCCGTTCCAACCGCGCTGGATTGCAGTTCCCAGTCGGTCGTATTCACCGTCTGCTCCGGAAGGGCAACTATGCCGAGCGTGTCGGTGCCGGCGCTCCAGTCTACTTGGCTGCCGTTATGGAATATCTGGCCGCTGAAGTGCTCGAATTGGCAGGAAACGCTGCCCGTGACAACAAGAAGACCAGAATCATTCCCCGTCATCTGCAGTTGGCCATCCGCAACGACGAAGAATTGAACAAGCTGCTGTCCGGTGTTACCATCGCCCAAGGTGGTGTTCTGCCCAACATTCAGGCTGTCTTGCTGCCGAAGAAAACCGAAAAGAAGGCATAAGTTACACTGCGTGCATCAAACCAAAAACCGTCCTTTTCAGGACGACAATATCCAGTCCACCGCTAGAGAGTTGTTGTTGAAATATTG
>NW_018735111.1:0-33631 GCF_002204515.2 Aedes aegypti | reverse complement strand
TGTTGATCACGCCGGTTCGGTGCCTTCAGCACCTTGAATACACGAAGCCCAGCTCGTATCATGGTTTCAGAGCCCGTCTGCGAATCGAAAGACTTGGATTACGCTGAAATAATCCAACATCTTCCGGGCCTTCACAGGGTCAGCTGTCTTCGTTTTTTTTCCACTTCCAGTCCGCCGTTCGGTCATGGTTTAAGTGTTGCAAATTTAATCTTTTGAATGCCGGTAATCAAAAGACAATATAAGCGAAAAAATAAAATAAATAAAATCGAACCGTTCGCGAGACTACAACACACAGTTCTGTGAAAACTAAACGATCAACATGCGCAAATCGACCCTTCTTCCGAACGGAAAAATATGCACCGTCGTTTACACTACGCATGAGCATAGATGACCGTACAATTCGTAGTAGCTACTCCGAGATTGACCAGAACAATCGAAGTTGCACAGAGATTTAATAATTGGGGATTACGACCAACGGATAAACACTACTGATCTGCTACTGGAATTTTAGTGAAGATGTTTATAGTAATCCAGTGGAAATTCTTGTTTAGGTATTTCAAATCAGAATTCAATGCAAGAAAATAGAAAATAGTGGCTTTATAGACCATTTTGGTAAAAAAAAGACTTTAGGGTCAGAAAAAACTTTTTAGAGACTTGTATTAAAAAAGATACCATGTCTCAAAAATAACTCTTAAATTTCTGTATGATTCAAAAAATTGTCTTTCATTAATTGCTTTCATATGAAATTGATAAGTAATATGTATTACTATATCATTGGGGTCATCAATATTGGATCCTTCCATATTTTGAAGGGTTGTGTAATTCCGCCCCACCTTAAATATAAATACATCTGGTAACTTCAGGCTATAGAGACTTATTATCAATGAAAAGGGCTGAACACAACTCAAACTGATCGATAAATATCTCAAGCCCAACTTGATCCATGGAATGCTTACCTGAAAGAAAAAAAGAAAAGAAAAACATATCATTAGAACTTGTAATAAAATTATAATTGTTTTCAATGTAAACAAAATAAGTTGTGGATTGATTGTTAGCAAGGATATCCGCCAAAAACGGCTTATGCGTAAAAAACGGAATCAAATGCATCGTCGTTTATATTCAAAATGCAGCTGAAATCCGATACACGACACACTATAGCACTATTTCACTTCTTCCCACCTGAGGGGTGCGGACAAAGTATAACGTTTCTACATTAACTTTTATGAATTGAAGTCTGCGAAAAAAATTTCCCGTCCGATTTTAAGGCACGGTATACTTTGATTCCACTAAAAATTGAAAAGGCCTTATCTCCAAAAAGTAAACAACGAGAAACACGCAATTTTGTTAAACAATAAATTCAATTTATAGGGAGCCGGATCCTATTCTTGGCACTTTCGATTCACTTCGGCAGTGAGGTTTTTTGAAAGCTACTGCACACTGGGCCAGGAGCAGAATTTAGCCAGACAAAACCTCTAGCGCTTTAGGAGTGCATTTTTTCGGGTTGGTGTCAAAGGAGACTCATTTGAATTTGTTTGTTCTTCAATTTGGTGATAAAAATTAGTTGGAAATTTCGCCGCATAGGTGGCGCTGCGATGTATTTTTTTTTTGTTTTGCGTCCTAGAGCTTTCGCGTCTTCGGCAATGTTTTAGAACGTGTAAAAATACGCCAAGTTGTCGAAGACACCAAAGTTCTAGGACTTCAAATAACAAAGTTATGGTAAAAAAATGTGTAAATCACTTAAATTTTTACGTTTTTTCTACTTTTTACGACAAAAACGTTTAAATTTTCGTTTTAAAACCCATGCTTCGCTTAATTTCGATAAAAAACTTACTTTTATATAAATATTTGAATTTTTGAACAAATTATTGTAAAAATATCATAATTTTTAACATAACTTCACTCAAAAAGTTGCAAGTTTTTGCAAAAACTTATCAATGATCCCAAATATGCTATATTTCATCTACCAAATGTCAAAGTTTGCCGGATGTATATTTTGATATATTTGAGATATCTAAATTCAAAATAATCACCTTTTTCATAAAAATTGAATAGATTTATCATTAGGCTTCGAGAAGCCCAAGCAGGACAGTTCGGTTTTGCGTCGTCCGATTGATTTAGCTGACGGATTCGCGCGTTTTCGTTGCCGGAGAATTTTTTTCCCCCTGTTTTGGAGCGTCTTGCTGGGTAGTGCTTTGTGAAGCCCAAGCAGGACAGTTCGGTTTTGCGTCGTCCGATTGATTTAGCTGACGGATTCGCGCGTTTTCGTTGCCGGAGAATTTTTTTTCCCCTGTTTTGGAGCGTCTTGCTGGGTAGTGCTTTGTGAAGCCCAAGCAGGACAGTTCGGTTTTGCGTCGTCCGATTGATTTAGCTGACGGATTCGCGCGTTTTCGTTGCCGGAGAATTTTTTTCCCCCTGTTTTGGAGCGTCTTGCTGGGTAGTGCTTTGTGAAGCCCAAGCAGGACAGTTCGGTTTTGCGTCGTCCGATTGATTTAGCTGACGGATTCGCGCGTTTTCGTTGCCGGAGAATTTTTTTCCCCCTGTTTTGGAGCGTCTTGCTGGGTAGTGCTTTGTGAAGCCCAAGCAGGACAGTTCGGTTTTGCGTCGTCCGATTGATTTAGCTGACGGATTCGCGCGTTTTCGTTGCCGGAGAATTTTTTCCCCCTGTTTTGGAGCGTCTTGCTGGGTAGTGCTTCGAGAAGCCCAAGCAGGACGGTTCGGTTTTGCGTCGTCCGATAGAGTTTGTTGACGGTTTCGCGCGTGTTTTCGTCGCCGGAGATTTTTTTTTTTTTTTCCCTTTGTTTTGGAGCGTCTTGCTGGGTACGTATTTGGGAAGGCCCAAGCAAGACGGTTTATTTTCGGGACGCCAAGAAGTTTTGCTGTCAGTGTCAGTTTTGTGTTCAGTCGAGAATGGATGGCCAACTGGTGAGTTCGTTTCATGCTTATGATAACACATATTTTCTTGAAAGCGTAACTTTTATGTAATATTAAAACAAACTTTGTATGGTTTGTCACTATAGGTGTCGGCATTATGCTTTTTTCTTATACAATTTGAATATACATATATTTTTCTCTTTTTGACATTATTAAAAATTATCCTTTGAATTGTTCGACATTGTGAATGTTGACGTATTTTCTAAAACTTCTACCATATCGAGACAAAATGCACAGTAATACTCATATGTAATTTTCAAACAAACTATGTATGGTTCGTCACTACAAGTGTCGGCATTATTCCTGTTTCATATAAGTTAAAATATATACATGTAATTTTCAGTTTTCGTCATTAATAAAAACGTCTTTTGAATTGTTCGACATTATAGATGTTGACGTAATTTTTCCAAAAACTTCTCGAGACAAAAATACAAAACTAGCTTTAAATACAAGTCGTATATTTCCCCCTTGTCCATGGATCGCATCACCGACCAGAGGTGACTCCCAGATCTTTTCCTTCCTCACTAATAAACACCCTTCCCGTGGTGATTGTGGAGATGCAGAGGTATTCTCGGTCTCTAGAAGCAACAATCATTACACCCTAACATTCCTTCCCCATCCCAACTGACTGTAAGGACTTGGCCGGCGCCGTTATTGATCAATAATATTAGATCTGCTAAAATTGCACTTCGAGAGTAAGCGGAAACTCCCATCCCTTATTCATTTGGATCGTAGTGCAATTCTTACCAGTTCGCATCAATCACGGAGTAGCAACCATTGACATGTACAGTCAGTTTAGCTATGCTATGCTATGCTATGCAAAACACCCCTTTCTTTTTACCTTTATTTTTGTAATAAAAAAACTTTGAATGGTTGGACACTACAAGTGTAGACTTCCGAAAGGTTCACTTTATTCAACAAACTTTGGATGGTTCGTCACTGTAAGTGTCGGCATAAGAATAGGAGTGTAGGAATGTTTCATTTAGGTATTTGTTCAACAAACTTTGAATGGTTCGTCACCCCAAGTGTCGGCATAATCATGTTTATATCTCCAAATAATTATTTATCATGGTCTAATTGCTTATCAAAGTGGATCCTGTGACCCAACGATCCTCCCCATTAACAAACATCCCTCCCAGTAACCTTTGTGGAGATGCAGAGGCAAACACGGTCTCCAAATAGCAAAGGTTACACACTAACATTCCTTCCCTCAATCCCACCTGACTGCAAGGACGTGCCGGCGCCGTTATTGACCCTGTATAAATAGAGGCACTGAATTATGCACACTGAAGAAGATTATGGCCAATCCCAGTCAAACTTCTAGTTGATTCTTTGTGCATTTTCACTGACTTCGGTCAATCACGGAATAGCAACCATTGATATGTGTAGTCAGTCTAAGCTAAGCTAAGCTAAGCTAAAATTGAATAGATTTATCATTAATTTCATCATTGTACTACAAGATTGTTGACACATTGCATCAGTCAAGATTTATTAATCAAATACTTTTTTGTAAGTCAGGTGTTTCAGTATCTAGATGTTTTCATTTTTCATTCTCTTTTTGTCATCTCCAGTAACTGTCTAATTAGAACTTCGCTGTGGCCTGCTATAATTTGTATGTAATGTTATGATGTAATGTTGTGACCGTGTCGAGACAGTTCTCTCTGACATAAATCACAATTCACAAATCACAAGTATCAAAATAAAAGTATTTGATTAACAAAGCTTAACTGACGCAATGTGTCAAAAATCTTGTAGTATAATGATAAAATTTATAATAAGTCCATTCTATTTATATGATACAGATGGTTATTTTGAATTTAGATATCTCATATATATCAAAATATACATCTGGCAAACTTTGACATTTGGTGGATGAAATGTAGCGATTTCGGAACTTTGATAAGTTTTTGCAAAAACTTGCAACTTTTTGAGTAAAGTTATGTTAAATATTATGATATTTTTACAATAATTTGTTTAAAAATTCAAATATTTATATAAAAATAAGATATTTTTTTCATACACTACATGCATGTTATCGAAATTAAGCGAAGCATGGTTTTTAAAATGAAACATTGTACGATTTTGACGTAAAAAGTAGAAAAAACGTAAAATTTAAGTGATTTACACATTTTTCATCATAACTTTGTTATTTGAAGTCCTAGAACTTTGGTGTCTTCGACAACTTGGAGTATTTTTACACGTTCTAAAACATTGCCGAAGACGCGAAAGCTCTAGGACGCAAAACAAAAAAGTTTACATCGCAGCGCCACCTATGCGGCAAAATTTCCAACTAACTTTTATCATCAAATTGAAGAACAAACAAATTCTAAATAAGTCTCTTTTGACACCAACCCGAAAAATGCACTCCCAAAGCGCTAGAGGTTTTGTCTGGCTAAATTCTGCTCTTGGCCCAGTGTGTACTGGTCTCATAATTGGCCACAATATGCGTCGTATCGAAGAGCTTCTTATTTTCTTATTTTTTTTTTATTTTATTATGCCCAAGTAGCTCTGCACCCTATTATAAATTTAAGCATTGTATGTTATCTTATGGTCCAGAAAGTCGCGAGCAAATGGATTTATAGCAATGAATATTCATTACCCGAGACGAGACTCGCGGAGACGGTCTTCTTTTCTACGATTGCTGAGTTTTTCTTTATTGCACTCAGTGTTTATATTATCTTGCGCAAGCCGTTCAAAATTTCATATGACCATCTCAGCAAAAATTTATTGCGTTTGCATCACACCGAAGCATAAACGGCATTTTGAGTGAAATTTCATGCCAGCAAATGTAGCAGATATTATAAATGACTAGTCTTGTGTCTAGATTCATCAGCATCTATGGAAAATCTGCTCCGCTGACTAAAGTTTTAAATAGTAGTTTATTTTGAATACAATACTTTTCACTTTTTCAGCCATGAAAACGATGGCTGCATTTGACGTTTCGTGACAGCGGGATCTGGGCTGCATATGAGTGATATTTTTTCTCCTCGCGAGTCTCTCTCAGTTCATTGTCATCATTCAAAAAAAAACGATCGATCAACGATCAACTGATGGAACATACACTTCGTAGTTGCTACTCCGTGATCAATCAAGATAGTGATATTGCACAGAGAACCACTCAGATGAAACTTGGGTTTTAGCTTTTTTCCATCTTTCAATGTACAATCTCACTACCCTTGATATTTTTCGATTGATAACGGCGCCGGCCACGTCCTTATGTCCACCGGGGAGAGGAAGGAAGTTAATTAGTTAGCTGTTGTTACTAGAAAACCGGAGAATCTCCTGCATTTCCCACAACTACCTTGGAGGTGGGAGTGTTTTGCTAGTGATGGATGAGGTATTCGACCGTATGGATACCACTGTGGTAAGCGGTTAGTCGATATATTCAATTCTAGCGATAGATAGAACTGATGATGCTTACGCGATAATGACGCAGAGAGATAGAGAAAGACAGCTATTAGAAAGAGTGTTACAAATATGTGAAAGGGGCGGGCCTTGGATTGAACCCACGACCTTTCTTGCGCAAAGCAGAAGCGATAGCCATTAGACCACCAACCCCGTCACTCTCAGTTCATTGCCATCTTTCAGCCAAACTAAAAAATCATGAATTTTCATAACAAATGCGTATCTTATGAATAGGAAATAGTATTAGTTGATTTCAATCATTTATTTTTTCCAGTAGATTGTAAATTTTCCAAAATAAAACAATTTTTAGCGTAGTAGAACAGGTAAAAAGTGAGGTTACTAGTCGCCCCCAAAATAGAAAACACTTTTTTTTTTTACTTAAGCGTTTATTTAACAGGCTCAAGCGCCACTAGGCATAACGGAGCCGAATTCAATTGATTTTTTTTTACAAATTCATAATTGCTTCTTAATAATCTATATTAGTTTTGGGGAACCGTAAAACTCGCGGTTTGGCCGAGGTTAAGGATAACAAAAAATGAAGGAGAGGATAGGGTTAAGGTTTACATGTTGACGTTCAGCGTGGTAGTGAGTATCGTTGTTGCTGCAGGTCAACCGTAGAGGACATGACGAACACCTGTAACGGATACAAACAAACGTATTTCGAGGGGACAAGGTGGACAAACGAAACCAAAAAGTGGACTATGTGGACAGCGAGAATGGGAAATCAAACAATGACATCATTTTGCTTCAAAAATTTGTAAATAAGCATCATGTAATCGAAATCCAGCCTACCTAGAACATCTCTAATGTCTTCCTTATCTGGTTTCCCTCGGGCCCTGAGGATTCACATAAATCGATCTGTCAATGCCGTATTCGGAACAGTACCACACCACGTGATTGATGTCTCTGTATCCTGCACCACAACCGCAACGGTTACTGTCTGAGAGCCCTATTCGATAGGGGTGCGATCCCAAAGAGTAGTGGTTGGACATCAGCCGACACATTACCTTGATAAAGTCTCGACTCATGTCTAACCCTTTATACCACGGCTTCCTGGACACCCGAGGGAGAATGGAATGCAACCACCTACCCAAGTCACCATTGTCCCATTTTTGTTGCCAACTGAGCAGGGTTTGCTGACGAGCAATAGCGAAAAATTCATTGAAGGCGATTTGACGGTCATAAATATCGCCTTCCATAGCGCCCACCTTGGCGAATGAGTCTGCTTTCTCATTGCCCGGTATCGAGCAATGTGAAGGGACCCATACCAAGGTGATGGTGTGATTCGATAAAGCACTCAGTGAAGATCGTATTTCGCGAAGGAAATACGAGGAGTGCTTTACCGGCCTCATTGAACGTATAGCCTCAATGGAGCTGAGGCTATCCGTAAAAATGAAATATCGATCAGAGGGAAGAGAGGGCTATTCGCTCTAATGCATAGTGTATAGCCGCTAATCTGCGACGTATACCGAGCAAGGGTTTTGAAGTTTGTGTGCGGCACTATGAAATTCGTTATAACACCAAATCCAGTGGAATCATTTGTTTTTGACCCATCAGTGTAAAACGTTCTGTCGCTGCTGACATGACCGAATTTGTTTGCAAAAATTAGTGGAATATACTCCGATCGGAGATGATCTGGAATTCCATGGATTTCCTGCTTCATGGACAGATCAAAACCTACAGTAGAACTGGAGAAGTCTGGGAAGCAACTACGATTTGGAGCATTCAATGAAGGGTTAACCTCCAGACTCATGTACCAGTAGTACAGTGTCATAAATTTTTGTTTGAGGATTTCGTTCGATTAGCTTTTCAAAATTTCCAATCACCAATGGATTTAACACCTCACATCGAATGAGGTAGCGTAGCGATAATTCCGCGAAACGATCTGATAAAGGCAGTACTCCTGCTAAAACTTCTAAACTCATCGTATGAGTTGAGGACATGCATCCTAGCGCGATCCGAAGACAACGATACTGGATACGTTCCAGCTTCAGGATGTGTGTTTTCGCGGCGGATTGAAAACAGAAAGCTACCGTATTCGAGGACCGACAGAATCGTTGTTCGATATAGCTTTATCAGATCTTCCGGGTGGCTCCCCACCATGTTCCAGTGAGGGTACGCATTAAACACCGCGGCCAAATCCTGTGTAAGGAAGATGTATCGAGTGGGGTTAACGAAACCGAAATGTGCTACATCAAGGCAGGCGCAAAGCAGATACCGGAGCTGGAGTTCTACTTTGCTAAATCACGGTTTGATGTTCCGGAAGACATAAGGAAGAAAAAATGGACAAATTCGCCAAAAAATACTTGCTTTGGCAGGCCCTATGTCAATGCGGTAAACTGAATTACAACGGGTGCCATCAACAGCGAAATTTACCGCACCGAGTGCTTCCAGAAGCGTCTGTTGCCCTTCCTGCGGTCTTACGGACAATAACGTTGTTTTTTGTACCAAAAACCGCCAACCCCCCAAATTCACCTGAAATTCGTTCGGTGGAAAGATTTTGGGCTATAATGAAGGCCAAAGATCAAAAATCTTTCAAGGTGTTTAAAAACGAGCTGAAACTGAAGAAAGCATGGATGAAAGTGACCAAGAAGGTTGGCTTCACCATTACACAAAATTTAATGAAGTGTGTTTCAGCGAAGGAAAGGACATTGAATAAAGTAATTATGCCGAAACATAAACTATATGTATTAGTTTTTTTGTATTTTTTTTTAGTAAAGGCCTCATAAGCGATTTGCGATTTTAAAAACAAATAATTTGCTTTATTATATTCCTGAAATTACAATTTCTATAAAACGTGTGCTACAACTTTTGAACAGGTAACACTCCAAACTTCAAATCAACTGTTAAACATTTAAAATAGGGAAGAATTTATAATCCCTAAGAAATTCAGTCGAAGCTTGTTATAACGACATCGCAAGGGACCGTCGTAATAGAGAAAAGTCGCTATAGAGAATAATTATAACATTGACATATTTTTCAAGGGACCGAAAAATGTCTCTATAGAGAGCATTTGTCACTATAAAAGTTGTAGTTATAACGAGCTTCAATTGTATGGAAAATTGTATTATATCGCTTTTCCTTCTGGTGCACATCTACATCTCAGCCTCAGCGTCTATCATGGTATCCCATCATGCCCGCGAATTGATTGCAATCAAAATTACGTGGAGCTTCGAATATCAGAGTGCGTTCGGCGGGTAGCGGCACAAACTAATACAATGCAAAGGTGAAACACTAGCCAAATCAGCAATTTGTAATCATTTCCATCGTTGCCTTTTTGTTTTGCCTCTCGACGCGAGACGACGACGACGGTTCCCACGATTATTTGCTCTGGTGTTACAGTTTGATTCGGCTGCTGCCGAGAATCGATTAATTGCGCTTCAAGCATGCGGACCGAGGAACTACGACTGCGGGCGCTGCTTGTTTGTGTGTGTGTGCGGGTGAGTGAGGAGCAGCTTTCGTTGGGGATTGCGTGCGGGGTTAGTGGGGAACACAAAAATAGTAAACAAAAGATTTGAGCTCGTTTCGTTGTTTAGTGTTTCATAAGATGGTGAAGGTTGAGGAAGAGAGTGTAATCAATATTCATTATCATTAGCTGAATTGGGTAAATATTCATGTTATTACTGATGATGGGTTGGAATGGCATAACTTCTGAGGATTGCGACGGATTTATTCAATTTTTTAGTCAGTGTTAACTTCTTTTTTCAATTTTCAATGCCTGTTATTCCATAGTTGTCTTTTGGTATAATAGATGGTATTCAAAATAGCATGTTAACCTGTTCCTGTCCACGACTTATTTCAATATTTTGAATTATCTTCTTCTTCCTCTTCTTCTTGGCAATACGTTCTTACTAGGACAGAACCTACTTTTCAGCTTAGAGTTCAATGAGCACTTCCACAGTTTTCTTTGCCAAAGTTGCCATTTTCTCATTCGTACATCGGGTGGCAGGTACGATGATACTCTATGCTCAGGGAAGTCAAGGAAATTTCCATTGCAAAATGATTCTGGACCGACCGGAAATCGAACCCAAACACCTTCAGCATGGCTTTGCTTTGTAGCCGCAGACTTAAACTACTCGGCTATGGAAGGGTGTAGTTTTAGTGTATTATTGACCATAATCTGTTGTACTGTTTTATGGCATAAATATATCGTCCCCTTGATGCTACAACTAGATAACTCGAAATTTTCATTTTCGGGTCTTCAGATGTCATGCCAAATGTCTCTTAATTGAGACTTTAACATATCCAGTGTTACTGAGCTTGTGATTCAAAGTGAGCAAGTTATAGTTCATGTTGCAATCATATTATCTGCGGTACATTGAATAACCTAAAAATGACTAATATGAATACTTCTAGCAAATTTTCTATCATTTCTTCACTTCACTTATTCCTCTTCAATGATTATTTACTAATAAGACTCACATTCAGTGATCATAAATGCAAAATTTTGCACATAATAACCATTGTTTCAATATCCAATTTCCACCGGCATCCAAATGTGTTGATATCATGTTTAAATTTACGGTTCAGAGCATCATTGAAGTCGGATTACTGGAGATTATTTTGGTGCAATTCTATTCTACCTTTTCAGTTTCTATCGTAACGGTAAGCAATTTTTTGGGAGTGATCACATTACTCATGCCTGAGCGTTCCATAAATGGATTTAATGTTAAATGTGTTTTTGCTGGATGTGTTTGGTTGAACACCTGTGTATCTGTACTTTTTGATTTACTGAGGTTGTTCAGGGGCGTTTGGAGGACGCAATTCATGAGACGTTCGTAGGATCTGTTCCATTGAACATTACCTCTTTTAAATGCTCTGTAAACTCCAATAAAACAAATTCTCTCGAGGCGACCAGACAACCTGTTAATAGTTCATGCGTCCCTTGCTACATCCGAGAGCTCCCATCATCCAATCAATCTATACTTACGCAACGAATCTCGGAGTCTCCAATGTTAGTTTCCTCTGTTCAACTCGATACCTACCGATATCGTCGAGCACGCTTCGAGTGAAACTGGAACTCAAAGAACAGTCAGTGGTAGTTGAGGGCAGGTAGCAATCTCATTCGCTCTCCTTCTCTTCTCCTCTAGCCTAGCAGCACCATTGATATAGGAGAGCTTATCGCTAAGCTTCTTTCCCACCGCACTGCATCAGCACAATACAACTACTCTACGTCGTCGTCGTCGTTGTCGTAGTCCGCCGGATGGGAGTTGTGCTAACTACAGATAGTCGTAAACAGATCGACTGCTTCTGCTGCTGCTGCGATGGTGCCGCTCAACTCCGCTCTCCATAGCTGGATATATCAATCTCCCGTTCGTCGCCTTCCGATTTGTGGCCATTCTTGCTCCTACCGTGCACAATGGGTACCGTCATAGACCAAAACATGAAAAACGTGTTGTCTGGTTTTTCACTACCTTCCTATTCATGGAGCAATTCTCCGCGTAACTTTTTCAAAAGGACTGTATAACAATAAGAGATTCCTTCCGTCTAGCTCTCTTTATACAAAGCTAGCATTTCATACAAGAAACGCCAACAGAATCTCAAGAATATAGAAGCATAGTTTTTTACACTTCTTCGTCGGAATTACGTCCCCTGTGCGAAGAGCAGGTTTAATAGAACTCTTGAGTGTGGAGTTTTGAGAGCATTCTTTTTTATATAGAATTTCACTCTGTTGTGTTTTATGCTGCATTTTCCTCGCTCATTTTTCTTCCTCTTTGCTTAGCATTTTTTCGCTCCCTCGCAAAGAGGCAAAAGCAACCAATT
Organism: Aedes aegypti; assembly: GCF_002204515.2. Lineage (NCBI taxonomy): Eukaryota > Metazoa > Arthropoda > Insecta > Diptera > Culicidae > Aedes > Aedes aegypti. The sequence continues at coordinate 21,532 of NW_018735111.1, read as the reverse complement.
TCTAATGGTAATTTTTTATCAGGTTTGGTGTAAGTCGATGTATGACCGCTTCGGCAGAACAAATGGCACACTGGTGTACCGGTATCGACGACGATAGCAACGACTGTTTTAAAGATTCCGACGTTTTTCTCTCGTATTTATATGTGCCTCGCCTCCTTCCATCTCGGCTTCCCACTAGACAGTGTGTAGAGCTGTTCGTGCTCGTGCTTGTTGCCTGGTTTGGTACTTGGATGCTGCGGTTGAAGCATTTCGCGAACGAGATGCTCCAGTGCTGGAATTATTATGCGATTCTAGAGTTCAAACTAACGGTAATAACCAGATTTTCTGCTGGTGCTGCTTTCTGCTTTCGCCAGAAAAGCCGCCCGTCGTTGCGCAACGAATGACGCGCGCCAAAGGCAACGAGATCCAGAATTGGTCACTAATTGTGGCTATTGAACGGCATCCAGGGTCCAGGCTCCGGGGTTCGGCCGACACGACGACGATGCAGCGGATGTACGTAAGTGGGCAAGTCGTTATCATCCGGCCCCGGTTGTTATGGGTGTGAACGACGAGTAGGCATGTGCAAGATCACGGACGAACAGGTGCAGAGAAGAGTTGCAGGTTTTTCGCGCCTCTTTTGGTGATAGATTTGATTGATTTATTTGCGTGCTTTTGAGTATTTCAAGTGGAACAGTATTATTTATTTTGGTGGTGAAGTTGGTTACGTTCTTGTATAGCGATTGGGAGTCGTTAGTTCGATTCTCTTTTTCGCAAATTTCAGTTCAATTTGTTCGTTTATCTAATTGCAAAAAAAATTTAGTTGTTCTTGAATTCTGAATTTCTAAACAAGAGTTATTTAGAACGCCTCTAGGAGCTTCTTGTCTGCACATTTTGCCAACCATTCCTTCAGGAAATTTGTAGTTTTTCCGCAGACAATTTCTCTTGAATTTCTGAAACCTAGCTTGGCTTCTTTGGGCCCATATAGAACAGGAAAAAAGTAGATCCAATTGGGTAACCGGCAGTATTGTTCGTTCACGGAAATCAATCGCTCGAGTTACACTTCAATAGAGCACACAACTATTCGCATTAATCTCCTCAGGTTCTTATGCCACAAATCTCTTATTCTATTGACTCGTCTTACAACGCTAACACACATCGCTTAACGCACCACTGCTTCTGGCCCAAGTGAAGCGATCTTGAAATATTGTCAAGTCAGTGCTGGCATCACATAGAATCGAACAAGTTTCTTGGAAAACTCGAGTTTTCCCACTCCGCCTCCCACTCGTCTATTGTCGTCACGCGTTACAACCCTCCCTCGATTGAACGTTACCCGCGCGGACGACTGACTGTTTCAAAGGAAACCGAGAATGCTACCTCTTCAAGGCGAACATCGAACCTTTGACACGCAAACGGAAAGAAATTTCAATAATTCCGTTTGACACGGTTGTGAACAAAACAACCGACGACCAAGAGGTGAAAATTGAATGACGAAAAAAAAAATCAATCATCTGTGGGGCGTTGCGTGGGAGGCTTCTCGAGCGGCCCGGGAAACAAACGAAATTATGTCCACTCATCCATTCACATCCACCACCGCCAGAAATCGATCTCCGTGGACGGTGCACAGTGGCGGGGCTTCAACCAGAAGTAGGATAAAATCTCGAAAATTTTCGAAAATGTCTGAATGCTTGACTATAAGCTAATTTCAATACTTATAATGATTACATTTTTGGCAACAACTTTGCAATATCATGGGTATTTTCAATCATAGGGGTAGGTTTGATACTTTTTGACACTGCTATTAATATACAAATTTTTATATCATTCAAATGCCGTTTAAGATTTTTTCACTTTCAAATTCGTGTACAGCAGGGACGGTAGCAGGTCTCTTCTTCGAGACTTAGTCCTCTATTTCAATGTAAGTCTCTAAAACTCCACTACCTGAAAAAAAACCTGGAAAACCTGAAATTATCAGGAAAATATTATTCAACCTTGAAAAACCTGGAATTCTCAGGGAATTTCGGGTACACTCAGGGAAATTATTTTGAAACACTAATAGATGATAGAAAATGTTGTTTTTACACAAAATCTAATACATGTTTAGACAAGGAATCTGGAAGATGCATCGAAGCCAAACCTCGAATTTCCAAGAGCACAAATCTAAAAAAAAACAAAAAACGTTTGTGCTGAAAATTGACCTTATTGGCCTTATTCGCTGGTGGTGACCAATCGATCAAATTTTCAGCGCGAATTGTTGTCTGGTTCTCTAGATTTGTGCTCTTGAAAATTTTAGGTTTGGCTTCGATGAATCTAAAACGATTGATCCTGATTCCTTCACCCACTGGAAGGATCAGTTCACTACTGAACCAATTTTCACTACTTTTCACTTATCACGCGACGCGAACTTCACACTCGACGCGTTTGATCCTGATTTTCCGCCCGCCCCCGCTGGAGCGAGCGTTGCATGGAAGGATCAATCACTACTCACAAAAATGTTTTTTCGCCTATTATACAAAAACAATAAACTTTGTAGGAAAAGAGCAAAAATTACAACAGGCTCTGAAATAGTACTTTTCTCAAGTAAGCAAATTTTCTTTTAGGGTCTTGATCACTATTTTAATGCAAGCCTCTATGTTTGGCTATGCTCTCTAAAGTCTCTATTTTAATAAAAATTATCTCTTAAGTCATATTTTTGAATCTTAGACATTTTCATAAGGATTTTTTTCTTAAATATTCATCCACAATTTCTCTAAGTAATTGCTCCAAACATCATCATTCGATGATATCTATTATAAATTTTCTACGAATTCCTCGATAAATTTGACAAACGATTTCTCATTTAGTTTCACCAGAAATATCTCATGGAATGTTTTCAGCATATCGTTAAAACATTGATGCTGCGGTTCAAACATTTCTCTAATAATTTTTCAAATAAAATTGCCCAATCTACCTGGATTCTTCAAAACTTTATTCAAGGTTCAAGGATTCAGTCCAAATTTCTCCTAGTATATTTCCAAAACGTCTTGTAGGACATTGTTCGGAGATTCAATTTTTTTTTGGATGAGGTCCTTCAGAGATCTTCGTAGGAATTCATCAAGGCGTACTTAGAACTCATACACGTTTCATCTGAGGTTACAAATTTTCTGACTTTGGTAACGGACGGGAAGGAGGCAACCCTCATATATGGTCTAGGACTGTACCACCTACGAATTTGTGCGAAATGCTTTATGTTAATGTTTTAAACGGGAATGCTGGAGGAAGTCCTAGGGAAATCATTGGAATCATTTTTGGATGAATGATTCCTAATGTGAGTATTCTTAGAAAAAATCAAGATTGAATTCTCAAAGAAACTTTCGAAGAGATCTGCGGAGTGATATGTGAAATAAGTTTATAGTATATCGAGCCTATTATGAGAAATTCCAAAAAGGGCTTTAGAATTATACTTAGAAAAAGTGTGTTCAACTTAAGGAATGCAAACTCTCATCTTATGTTTCATCCACTTTTTTAAGGATAGATCTCTAAAGCTCTTATTTCTAATACGATTATACTAACAGCTCTGAAAAAAAAAATACAAAACGCTCTCCAGAAATCTTGAATCTCATTTTAAGGGAAAGGATTTTTTTTTCATATCTGACTTTGATGATTAAAGGCACTTTCAGATCATTTGAGTTGTGTTTGATCCTTCGACCTTGACGCTTGCTCCTGCGGGAGAGGGCGATGAGGGCAGGATCAAAATGTCTTGCGTCGGTCGAGTATGTGAAAAAGTGCCGCATTCGATTAGTTCTTTTTGATCCTTCGACCTTGACGCTCGCTCCTGAGCAGTGCGTCAAGAAAGCCCAAGCAGTCGTCAGTTTTTCCTCTCCTATTTTTTCTGAGTGCTTTTATATAGCCGAGCAAACGAGTGAAGCTGAAAGTGGATTGTGGGTGCTCAATCAGGATGATTGATTGAACTGGTGAGCTCGTTTCATGCTACTATTTCTAATCTATAAAATATGTATGACTGCACATTTAATCGTTTCACGCACAATGATCGGGCTTCATATAAAGGGGCGGCCAAAACTACCAAAAACTTTTTTGAGATTTCTATGATTTTTTTAATTTTTAAATATACCTCATGTGTTATATTATTATGATCCTTAATTGAAATTGAACTAAATTTAAATTTCTATGACTTTTATGACGGCAAACCGGCCTGAAGTCAAAAAATTGAAAAATGTAACAATAAATAAAGCACAAATTTATAATATAGGAATGCAATATTTCCCCAAATTTACCCACTATCTGAAAGCTTATGGTTCCAACACTTTTATCGAGCATGAGGCTGTAAAAAAATATTTGGCTGAAGTTTCAATACTATTCCATATTACAACTTCAGTAATTTTGATGATTTTGAACATGAAAAACAACTCTTGTCGCGTCATGTCGCCGCCATTTCGAATATTGCACATCAAAAAGCATCCTTAGATCTTACAAAAACCTTTGAAATTTTTGCAGAAATTTGCTGATTTACAAGTTAGAGCTATTTGAATAACTCAATATTTTACATATATTTTGACGATATTTTCATACAAAATTTATTTAAAATATATTTAACCACTATTTATACACATTTTGATCAAACTCGATCAAATATAAACAAAATTTGTGCTTTCAGCCCAATTTGATACCAATTTTATTTTTAAAAAAATCTTTTATTTTAAAGTTACGTATTTTGTGAATAACCCCTTCTGAAACAACAAAAACGTCAAATAACATTTTCAGATTACATATTTCATCGATTAAGGCAATAAAAATAGTTTTGGCCAAACTTCACTTTTTTCCGACCATTGTGCAACGGTTGGACGTAAATATGATTTTTCAACAAACTATGAATGGTTCGTCACTGTAAGTGTCGGCATAAGAGTGTTCTATGATGTTTCAGCCAATCGACTCTTTTTCTTTTCATATAAGTAAAATATAATAACACATGCTTTCGTCCTGACAGCTGTAGGAATATTACATTTAGGTATTTGATCCACAAACTTTGAAATAGTTCGTCACTTCGAGTGTCGACATTATTTTTCCTCTGCATAGAAGTTGTTCATATCAAATGAAAATATTATATTTACATATAAGCATGTTTATATCCCACAAATAATTATTTATCATGATCTAATCGCTTATCAAAGTGAATCCTGTGATCCAACGATCCTCCCCCTTAACAAACATCCCTCCCAGTAACCTTTGTGGAGATGCAGAGGCAAATACGGTCTCCAAATAGCAAAGGTTACACACTAACATTCCTTCTCTCAATCCCACCTGACTGCAAGGACGTTGGCCGGCACCGTTACTGACCCTGTATAAATAAAGGCACTGAAATATGCACACTGAGAAGATAATGACCAATCCAAGCCGAACTTCTGGTTGATTCTTGTGCATCTTCACTGACTTCGGTCAATCTCGGAATAGTAACCATTGATATGTGTAATCAGTCTAAGCCAAAGCTAAAGGCACTTTCAGATCATTTGATAAACATTCTTGATAGGGCATCTGTTACAATGATAGAGGCAATAGTAGCGGGCAGAGGAATAAAAAATCGCCAATAAATAACGGAAGGTCGTTTTTTATATCTGAATACGTCATTTGAAAGCTATTCTAAACTATTTCACGTAATTTTTTTTGATATTTGCTAACTTGTGTTCCTATAATAGTGGTTTACATTGATTTCCCATTGAGACTCACTATTATTGGAACGACCCACTATTACTGGTGCAAGGGAGCAAAAAAGTTAAGGCTTTTAATTGTTTTCTACTATTTCCTTACGGACAACCAAGATTTGTTTATACACATTTATATTATTTTAACAAGGGCCATGTTAGACAAATACACATAAAAATATAAATTGCTTATAACACGCCTAAAACCGCACTACACTATTATTGGGACACACACTACCACTGGATCATGGCAATTAAATAAAATCACTATTTTTGCTTTTTCTTTTCATGTTTACACGCCAAGGGCTGTCCATTAATTATGTAAGACATGTTTTGGGATTTTCCACACCAAGAAACGTAAAATATTTTATACGGAAATGAAAAATCAATTATATGGCGCGTAAAAAATCTCATCAAAAGTTCCAACGCCGATTTCTCAGTTATTTCTCCACCCATTATCCATCCTACATTCAATCCATGAATTACTACTCCTTCCTTCCGTTCTTCCAAATATTTCTCGAGTAATTTCCAAGTGAAAATTCTAGGATTCTTGAAAATTTCATTTGAGGTTCCACACTAGCAAAAAATACAGCAATTATTCCAAAATTTCTACACAGTTTCCTCAGGTTCTGTTATAAAACATTATAAGAAATGCCTCCAGATAACGCCTCAGGATTTTATCCAAATAGGGTTATCAATGTATTGTGGACAGACCGTTACGCGTTACCGTTGGCCATTTACGGCAAAATCAAATGGAGGTGGCCAATTTTACACCCTATTCAATTGATTATTGTTTATTAATTATCTTGGCAATTCATCAGGAGAAAGCTTCAAGACTTCCCCAAAAGTTAGGAAGTTTTCAAGAGACCAAGTGTCCTTGACAACAACTTGGAAATACTTCTGGGTTATAGCTTTGAGAACTTCCTTGGAAAATTCCTCAAAGAATTCTCGCTGGACTTTCTGAAGAGTTCATAAGAGAAATTTCTGAAGTAACTTCTAAAGTTATCCATAGACAATTACGTGGTTGAAATCCTTGTAGAAACTAAACCACAATTGTGGAGGAAGTTCTGAAAAATCAGTGGAAATATGAGAAATCTAGAAAACTTATTGCTTGATTTCTTGGAATTGTCCTAAACGAACTCCTATCGAAATCGATGGAAGAATCACTGAAAGACCTCTAGGATTTTCTTGGAAAATTTGTGAAAGAATCTTTCGAGGAATCCCTGAAGAAATTTATGGTGAAGTCAGTAGAACAATTACTGGGATTATCCTTTAAAATTCCAGGTTGAATTCTTAAACGTATCTTGGACAGGCATTGCAGAATTCGTTCTCATTTGATCACGATCAAAGAAAGCGAAGAAAAAAATCGCATCTGTATCGCTCCACGATCATCAATTAATCGCAAATTATAACAAGCTTGATAAATAGCAGCTGCAAAAGAGAGCCCCAAAGAAAGAGCGATGATAAACCCATTTTACTCATTTATTAACCATTTTGGTAGGTGTTTTACTTTACTGGCTTGATAAACAATCTCCGAATATCCTACAGCAAAAGTTCCTCCGGGTTTGGAGCTTGTTTAGTTGCGTTTCATCATGCACTGTTGCAGATGATAAACAGACTTCTATGGTTTATTGCGAATCGAGATTTGTACAGTGAGAGATACTCTTATTTTTTCAGAATTCAAATCCTGATCTTTTACTAATTTTATGGAGGAATTCACTAAAATGGCCGTTAAAGAATCAATAAATGAATTCTTTGGGCAAATAACTAGAAAAATGCATACAGTAATACTTAATAATACTAATACCTAAAAAAATATATTCAGAGATAAGTATCTGGCTAGTTGTCTGAATATTATTATGCAAAGCTTTATATCCTGATTCTTGTTTGGATTATTTATGTTCATTTTTATTCTGTATGGTCATTTTTAATTCCTGTACGGTCTCTTCGCGGTCTCCTTTCATTTCAGTTTGCTCTCTTTTTAGTCTCTATTTTTAAGAATAAGGGCTTAAGTTCTTATTTTAAAGATGCCCAGATGCTACCAACCATGATACAGTCAACTCTCTCCTACTCGATATGGTCGGGGTTCTGCTAAACCGCACCAAACGCCATTTTTTTCAAAAATGAGTTATTTACACTAGAGGATTCAGATTATCAAAACCTATCTACATTTAAGATATCGAATAATTTGAACCATCCCTCGTTGAGTAAATTCAAAATCTTTCTCTAGCAGGATATGTAAAACTGAAATTGTATCCAACCAGAGCGAACCATAAACCTTAGCTTGTCATTGGAGGTTATTAGTATTCTGATTGAAGATGGTATTTTTAAAAAAAAATCTACCTTATATATTGCTAAGTGACCATTCCGGACAACATACAGTAACAACACCAAAGGATTTTAGTATCTCATTTAAGTTAACGGCTTTGTAAAATACTGTATTGTTTCGGTGGTGCTGATCTAATATCATTGAAAATTTGTTCAGCCACACCGCACCAAGTACCATTTATATAAAAATCATGTTTTTGTATGAAGAAAAGATATAAACATTCGCAAGACGCTTACCTTCGCTTTATATATAATATGTCGATGGGTCCATGCAGGAGCCGTGATGAAATAACAAGAAATTTAAATTTGATGTTGTCTGAATAATTTGGAAGCACTTGGTGCGCTTTAGCTGTTCAGAAAATGACGTTTTCACCTATTTTCATGATCAAGCCTCCTAGATCAGATCGCGCACAGCTTGTTTCGAGTTATTCGCTCTCAATTCAACAGTTCTAAATGATCGAGAGGTAGCTCGCCTTATCACCACTCAAAGGACACGAGTTCGAATCTCGGTTAATATTTTTTTACGTTGTCCCTAACAGGGAGTCGTATAAAATCAATCAACTTTCAGCTTTTATGACTATTTTTGAACAATGAAGCACATGCAGTTTCATGTACAACGGGAATGATGAAACGCATTCTTGGTATCCACTTCACATAAAATTTAATAATCGTGAACTTGTTCAGCCCAAAGTGTATTGAATGTGAGTAACTTGGTGCGCTCTGGCAGAACAAATTCATGATTTTCTTCGATCGGCACATTCTTTAGCTACATCATTTTGTCTTTTTCGAATCTTTGAATGCGTGAGGGACTTGGTTCAATAACTCTTCTGTTGAAATAGATAATCCATCAAGAGAAAGTCGGTAGAATACGTTAGAATACAAATTGGCTTGTGCCAATTCATACCACTACATTGTGGCCAGTTCTATGGAAAATTACAAATCTTTTCCGTTCACAGTGCATAAACATTTTTGACAAGCATTCCAACATGCATGGCGATGATATGAACCTTTTTTATTTCTTTATTTTTCCTGTGTTCCTGGAAATCATGAAACACATTCAGCCATACCAAACTGAAAAACCATTTTCTTCAATTTTCGTTCAGCCAGAGTGAACTGAGTACCTCTTGATTTGAAATCAAATCTTATTTAATGGTAAATAATTGATGATTTTTTTGAATATTCTATCTTGAGTTACTTCTTGGACCCTGTTAGTCATTTGTGAACGGTGAAATTTTCAAAAGAGTCATTTGCGATTTACTCGCAGATGAGTGAACTTTAAAGTTAAATATCTCAAAATAATGCTTTTGGCACTTGGTGCGGTTTAGCAGAACCCCGACCATATCACCATGAATGAATGCAGCACATCATAGTTACATGAAACTTGAAAACTACATAGATAAAAATATTTAAATTTCATTGTAGCGTAAACGGAAGAGTATAGTAAAAGTAAATTAAATTCATTTTTTGTTACAGCATCTCGTTTAATTTTCAACTAAAGATGCTTAAATGGTACATGATCGCGTAAATTTAAAATGCATTCGATTGAAAAATAAGCGATTTGTCGTTGACATTTCAGTTTATTTTGATGCTCCAAATATGTGCATGAAAATAAACTGAAATTTACAACATATTTTTAGCTGTGTAGTCTACACAGTTAAAAATAATGAAGATTACACGTCATGTAAACTTTATTTATGCGATGTAAACATGACGTCATGTAAATTTCAGTTTGAAATCATGTAAAAATGTGTTATATGTCTTGTAATCACTCAGGATCCTGCTAGATTACATGACATATAATTGAAGTTTACATGACATATCATGTAAATATCCATGATACTCCACGCTCCAATTATGTGCATTATATGTCTCAGAAATTTACACGTTTCGTTCGAACTGTGTAGGGTAACTGGAAAGAATTCTCTTTTTTTGGTCCTAAAATAAGCATTCGATTATTGTGTCCATCATGCCCTCAATCTCCATACATAGTGCAGTGCTGTAAACATTCGACGTTTTTTCGTGACTTCGTTTCGCTCTTATGGTCAGCAGTCGAATGATTTCTCTACACTACTCTGCTACCGTCACCTTTCACACAAAGTACGAGCAGTAGAATGAACACCGAGAAACTTAATAACTGTGAAATGAATGTCGTTTGACACGATGACATTTTTAAAAATCATTTTCCAGTTCTATCACTTCCAACGAGGAGAAAGCTGGTTCAAGCCGTCGTGGTACCAATGTTCACTTATGGTGATGTTGTGTATTTCCCCGGGTTAGCTGCCAGCTTCAAGGAGCAACTACACCTGAGCTACAAATCAGCTGTGCATTTTGTTTTCAATCTACGGTGGCGTGATTCTACTGAAGCTGTTCGCAACTCAATTTAGGGACACGCTTTACTTCCGAACTATCATCTACGAATCAGTACTTTCATGAGGCAAGCCTACTATGGGAACCAACCAGAATATATCCTGCAACATCTACAACGTGAACAGCAAGAACGAACTCGTTGTTTCATCATACCTAGGCACACACCGGCGAGTGGCAAAAGCCTGCTGGTGTTCGGACCCACCTGCTGCAACGGATTGCCAGTTGAAACAAAACGAAAACCAACACTATCGTCTTTTAAAAGCGCGATGAAAAATTCAATTTAACCTCAAACTTTATTTTTTTCTTTTTTGCAATTATGTTTTATTTTTTGTTTCCTTTAGTCATTATGTTTGATATTTTTAAGTAATTTTGTTAGTTCCGACTTCAATATGTATTTTCCTCAAAATTTCCTTGACTTGATAAAAAGTGTAAACTAACAAATTATCGTAAGAATAAATAAACAAATTGCCAATTACAAATTACAAATTGATTGTGTATAGATATCAGAAATGTCCGATCATAAACAACAAGAATAGTTTAATCTTACTTGTGAGGTCGAATGTGACGCACATACAATGAAAGCAGCTCTTATTAAGAAAAACTATAGTAATAAACAAAACCGTTTACTGATGACGCAATCGTAGTCTGCTGCATTCAATTGACATTTTCCTTTCGTACGCTCGTGTTGTGAATGCTGAAGGCAAAGGCTGTCGAATGTCACGAAAACGTGTCGACTACCATGATTGCTTACTACACTGTCTACATATGTGTTCGTGTTGACGACGACGTTTGGCCCGGTCATATTGAGCTTAATCTTTTGTCATGGTGAAAGTACTGCATCATATGACTGTAAGTATAAAATATGTTAAGGGTCGATACGTAAAATGAATTATTGGTAACATCTTATTCTTGGTGAAAAAAAAAATGGTAGGACTGCTGTTCAATTAAGTTAAAATATGACTTTTTCTTAACTGATGTGTTTGAAACACAACAAAAATGTCTTGAATATGAAATTTCGATATCATTTTTTGAGGTTATGTCTGACTTCCCGCCACTGTGCGAAGGTATGGAACGAGGAAGCCATAAAGCTCAGAAGAGCGTTCACGTCCATCAAATCCCCAAAAACGAATTAGATTTAAAATCGCATTACTCGCTACATCAAATCGATAGAGAGGTTGCAATACCATCACGTTCCATCACACGGAGGATGCCTTCTCCGTCAATCCCTCCGCGTTTGGCTGCTGCGTTCCGTACTTCCCGATCAAGGATCCCGGGTGGTGGACGGGGGTCAAGTGCTTTCTATCTCCTCCTGGAGCGGACAAAAGTGGATTTTGCAAAAATATCATGTACCAACACAGTCAGTGGCGAGCAGGAGGAGAAGACATAATCCAAGCGCAGAAATTGATTCTATGCTTTTTGTTCGGCGTTTTTTTTTTCTTCCCATTCCATAGTCAGTGTGTGTCCTGTCGAGTGCACTGCAATCACATTTTTATCTATGTGCGCTTGGGGATGACGAAGTTTTGTACGTTTGCTATGATAGAGCGAGATAGAAACGTTCAACTATATCTAGTTTATGTTATCTAGTTTGAAGTGACATGTTGTGTTGTCTGTCAGTATCTGGCTTGTTGATGACAGGTTGTAATTGTTAGTACAGTTGTTCCTGGGTGAGTTCGTTTAGTTTTTGGGCTATCGAATCAGCTCTACAGTTTATAACAGGGTTTCTCAACCGGTGGTCCGCGGACCCCTAGGGGGCCGTGACGAGCTCTCAGGGGGTCCGTGAAGCCATTGCGAATTAGTGTTGTTTCTCTTGATATGAGGAATATGTTCCTAATATCCACAAATTACGTAACTCTCCAGGGGGAGTGGGGGAGTAGGCTAAAGCGTTATGGCTCATACAAAAAATTGAAATTTTTCACGTAAAAAGCGTTACGGACGAGGGTCCTAAATTTCTAAGTTTAGCTTTACGTAATAAATGGACGCTGTCCAGTTGCACATTTTACGTCTTTCAAATATTTTTAAGCCGTAACCTTTTTTGTTTTATTCAACTGTGATAATACTGGGAAATAACCTTCAATGTCATTCTGTCGGCTGGCATTGCAAGCCAGAGATTATTACTTTACGCGGATTCGTTTTAGTTTGATTCAGTGCGATTTTAAAAATAGATTAATTCTTGGCAGATTTTGCCAGCTTCCTGGAAAGAACCTTCAAAAATTTCTTAGATCTTTGTTAGCTATTGGAAGTAGTGAACAAAGCAAGATTTTTTACAGCTTCTTCAAAAACCATTCGTGGAAGTCTTGTGAATTTTTAATTAAGTTTTCAAGTAAAAATTTTTGATCGATATTTGTCGCAGTTAACTTCAGATTACTTCTGCGAAGATTCCTTACGGATATCTGACAAAGCTTTCGAAGATTTCCTGGCGAGTCTTTTGACAAATTCTCCCCTCAGCAGAATATAGCAGAGCTTAGAAGCCCATTGGCAAGTTTCTTAAAATATCCAATGCAAAGCATCCAGACCTGACGATTTTTGATGAAATCTTTGAACGTGTCATAATTTTTTGATAAAAGCTTATTTTTATTAAATAACACGGTAGGGCGTGTTCTTGTTACTAGTTTGGCAAATTTTCATGCGTAAATAACAGCTGTATCATATTTAAACTTTAATTTAAAAATGGGTTCAAATTTGAACCTTGACACTTTTGATCATGTTTGGCGTTCACTTAGTTGATAAAAACGCCACATGGGCTCAACTTTTAACACTGGGGTTGTTCCTATCTGACATTCCAGAAGGGACAGGAAAAACAAAATAAAGTTGACTCTCTCTTACTCGATATTCCGTATCTCGATATCGAGTTAGAGAACCATAGTGAAAGTTGGTTTTCATGGCTAACTCGATGGTCCCTTGGATCGCATTTGACTGTACACCCAAAATTTAAGCATAAATCGAGGGGTGTGACAAAACCTCATAAATCAGGAAAAATGTGTTTTGACCGTAAACCAACGAAATGCATGTGAATATTGAGTAAGTATGTGTTTTTGGCCTATACTTAAGCGTTTGGTACTAAAATTGGGACAGGGGATTAGGACTCTATTGACTCCTGGGAATATTTTTGTTGAGAAGCTAGTGCGATTTAGAATATTGAAGAATGTATATTATTATTTGCACTTTTGTTTCACGTCGGCAGAATATTTTTTAAGCTACTGAGTACATATTTTTGCTAAAAAACGTTGTTTTTAAGTAACATTTTAATTTCCAAGTTTCGGGCGAGAAAATTCACCGTCTTAAAATGAATCTTTGTTGTCCCAAGTTTTTCGTTACTCTATTCGAAAACTGGACATAAATGCGGTTTACTGCAGAGTTTCAGACCTTCGGATGCAAAAAATCCACAATGTTAAAGTGAAAGATGGAAGTGCCCAAGGGGTTTCTTCTACTTGCCCTGCATTTTTTTTGTTGGATTTTGTCAATATTGTTTATGGTGGTATGGAGTATGACAAGGATACTTTTGAAAAAATGCTAGTAGCCAGAAATCTACATTCCTGGCTCAATTATGAGTAAACTCCTCCAAAGAATCATAGCAGGATTCTTGAATTTCAAGAATGATTTCAAGAACATTCACATTTGAGGGTCCGTGAGTCGTTTGTAAAGCTTCAAAGGGGGTCGCATTACTGAAAAGGTTGAGAACCACTGGTTTATAATGTGTGTACAGATTTCAAAGCTATGCCATTGATTGTGCTAGTAACCATTTAGTTTTGAGCTTCTTTATCTCAAAATTCTGATTATATCTAGGAAAAATTCAAGGAGGGTTGAGAACTTTCTAGAAAATTCGTTTGAAGAATCTTCAGAAATCCAATCCAAATCCAATCCAAATCCAATCTAAATCCAATCTAAATCCAACCCAAATCTAATCCAATTCAATCGCTTATATTCTCATTGAGCCAAGTTCAAACGATTACATGGCATCGCGATGCTTCACTCTAACTTCAGGTGTTAAAATTCTCAATACTTCGCTGAAATCTTTTTACCAAACAACCACTCAAACATCGGAACACATACGCACTTGAACACGTGCTTTCACAAACGTCTCAAGCGACACCGAGTTCCGGATTTTGTTGACACACACACACGTGGTCCGCAATCCAGAAGGGATTTATATTTCGCCTGCGCCCAAAATTTCATCTTCAATTACTCTTTTGCCGCCGCGTTTCTGACGCAAGCAAAGAGATTGAATTCTTCGGAAGCCAAAAAGCCTTAATCATTCCTAGGATGGTTATTCTTTTGCCATCACTGGACTGAATAGCGAAAAATTTTTTTAGGAAAGCGAGTATCAAGTAACGAAAAACTTGTTCTTAGGAAATAAACCGGCATGAAAAAGGGGCAGTTTGACTACTTTTCTCTGTGTCTCTGTGAGTGTCTTCTACTGGACTTAAAGGAAGACATCCTGTAGGAAGCTGGGAGTTTATGATATTCTGTGATAAAAGATACAATGACGGATACTCTTCTACTTTTTTCGCTCTTTCAAAGGTTTCCTGCTTCCTGCTACCGGAAGGGGGTGCTTGAAGTTTGATAATTCATAGGTATTGTTCCAACTTTATGTGTCGATATAGTCTCAAATGTTAATTATGGGTTTATCAAATGCATCAAATTTGTCCAGATGGTATACTTAGATACGGGACCTACAGCAAAAAAGTCTTAATGAGATTATAAATTTGTCACACACAGGTTGAACTAGACCTGCTGAAACTCCGAGTCGAAGCATACGTCCTAAACAAACAGGTCTTCAACGGGAAACAAATCGCCTTGGGAAGGAAGCGTATGCGCTGGAAGCGGAGGTTAATTTGTTGTAGGGGCTTAGGAATCGTGCGGTTTTGGGTCGCTTATCTGCTTTTGGTCTTTGCAACGCACCACAGTTACAGTTACCGCAGACAGAGCTAGCTCTCGCACGCTTCGTCAGGTTTGGTTTCGCATTCCGTAGTGTTGTAATTACCACAATCAATCACTGACCGTAGCCCAGCCCCGTGTGTTGTACCCCAACGTCGATGGAAGCCGCTGATAACGTCCGTGGCTCATCGGTGCGGTATAATGACTGATAACGTTTCGGTTTTGTAGCACAGTGTCATCCGCCGCCACTGGACAAGCACTGTAATGCGGTTGGTTCGGTAGTTCGGTAGTACAGCAGTACAGATGTTGAGCAGTTGTATTATTCTTGCTGATGTTATTTCGACACCGTAGACAGGCAACAGGACAGTTCACACATTGTGGGGATTTTCGGTTGGCGTATTGTCAGTTTGATTGACACCATTCCGATTGGCGACAATGTGGAGGTATAGATTTCAAATATTCACTTTCACAATAAACTCTGATTGGATCAATATCATTTGATCTGAAGTGATATTGAAATTAACGGAGAGTTTAGGTAAAAGTTAATCATGTTATTTTGGGATATTCTTTATTTATTTATTTTTTTTATTTGATTAATTCATCTTACAGTTGTCTACATGAATATACTTAATAGTTATTGTAGCATCCTTGAACTAGTCACCCTCCTTTTAAAGCATCCAGAAGTCTCTCCAAAGTCAAACAGCTTTTCAACTAAGGAAAAGGTTATGAAAGATTATATACATTAAATTCCAGAATTTTCTGTACATTCCACAGAGAATACTCTGCGATTCCAATGAAATCACTTGGAGATTCCAGAGACACCTCCAGGACATTCCAGCTATAATCTCTTGGATATTCTTGAGGAAATCTTCATAAGATTCTAGAGAGAAGCTCAGGGTGTCCATCCATCCGGGAAATCCGGGAAAAGCGGGAAAAACCCGGGAATTACAAATGACCGGGAAAAATACGGGAAATACCCGGGAATTTGGAGATCACACTGGGGAATTGTGTATTTTTGTGTACAGAATATTCAAATCACGAAAACTTTTTTGTTTCTCAATATTTCTGCATAATTTTTCACAATTGAGAACTTTTCTATTTTTAGAATCATTACCGGTTTTGATCAATCCCAGATTCCTTGGGGGACCGACGCGTAGCTATAACCCATGAAAATATCTCAGGCTACATACTACATTCCCATGTTCGGTCATTTGCTTTTCAATATTATATTGCTGTGTGCATTTGAAATGCAAATATCAAATGCGGGAACACCAAACGCGGTAAGATTTCTCACAAGAAATGCGATGTCAAAGATAGATTTTTCTTGCTAGGGCGGCGGTGATTTGTTTAATCGTTGCTAGGTGTCCTTTGATTGTTTTGTGTTACCGCATTTGGAGGACGTTTAGTCTAGATTTGCATCCCAAATGCAAACAGCAATACTTTAATTGGAGTCTGTTGAGAAAAAATGATACAAATCGGTGCAACCGTTTTTAGATGAGTAATGAGTGATGAGCTTTTATGTTTTTTGAAACACTCCGGCCGTAACAAGGTCTTGAAACTTCAAAAAACTTCGTTTTGTAATTTTGAGATTCATATGATTTTTTACACAGAAAATCCTCATTGCCTAATATTGTATAGCCCACATTTTAGTTTTTTTGATAGATTCACTAAACATAAAAGGACGACCAAATAAATGTTATATGAGAAGTGTCGGTCCTTCAAGGAATACCGGAATATCTTCAAAACCAGATGATCAATTGTCAATGACGATACAGATTAATATAGAATATAGTTTTTTTTTTAAATTTGTGAAGATTGTGAAAAATTGGTGCAAAAATATAGAAAAACAAAATTCGTCAAAATGTTATCGCGATTTGAATATTTTTTGTGGTGAAAAAATAAGCTGCCGGTAGAAAGGTTTATTGAGATTTTTGAAATATTTCTAGGAACGGATTTAGGGATTCTTGACAAGGTTCTTTATGATATGCTTGTTAGATTTCCATTTCGATTCATTACAAACTTTGAATGCGATTTTTGCTGGAATCCTAACGGTAATCGAGTCAGTAGTTGAACAGTTTCTCAAAAGTTCTTTCTGACACTTTAAAGTTTATATACTGCTAATAAGGTTTTTAGATATTCTAGAAAATATGCTTGTATGATTTTTTTGAAATTCTTGAAATCCTTATAAAAGGGTTGACGAAAAGTTGAGTCAAAAGAATATATTTCTTGGTGGATCTACTGAAGTCATGAACAGACTCATTATGAATTTTCGTTGGCGAATTTCTAGGGTTGTTGACGATACTGATTCTAGGTGAAGCTTTTTCTGAACTAATTTTGCTATCAAGGACTGACAAATTCCTTACGTAGCCTTTACGAGATTTTGTATAGATTTTGGCAGATTTATAGTTTTATTTTTATCATTCCCAACAAATTACTTGTAAGATTATTTCTGAATTCATATCAAGACCTTTGGGGATGAATAAATAGCGAGGTACTTTAGGTATTCTTGCTCCGATTTTGTGATGTTCTTCATTAGATTCTTGGCTAAATCAGTGATATACTGTTTAAGTGCTGCATTTTTTTATTTACGACAAAAATTCCAACCAGCCTAATAAGAGAACAAGTAAATGTTTTTAGACATACTGTCCCAGTTAGGGTTACCATATTTGCTCTTACCGGAAAGAGTACATTTTTCGAACTCTATAAAAAGTACTTAAGAATACACTTAACCTAAAAGCTTAATATTTTGAAAATTCTTTTTTACTAACGTGTTTATCTAAATTTCCTTGTTTTGATCATTTTTGTATTATTTTTTAATCTCAAGTAGTTGCTCACATTATCTTTAATGACATTGATTCTAGGTGAATAGATTTGTTCAGTCGTTTTTTCATAATGACACATATCATAAAGAAAAGCCTTTCGAGTTTTGGCAATTTTGTAGTCTATCAATTATTTTTTTAGTACTTAGCAAGAATGTTGTATACCAAATGTAGAACAATATTGGTTTGTACAGGATACTAGAACTGAGAAGAGTGCTTTTTCAAACCTTGGTTCTGAAAAGAATCTCGAGTATTGTCATTAAATTAAGCTTTTCTAGGGAATTGTTGAAGAAATATAGAAGACGTAAGCTTGATTAGTTTAGTAGTTTATTTTCGTCTTTTAGGCACTATATTTTAAAGTTAAATCCTTCCATTCTCACAGTTGTGTTCAAACATTGGGCCATCGGGAAACGACGTTCTAATAAAAGTGCCTGAGCAAAAGTTGTTCCCAATAGTTCAACTAAATCGATAATCAATAATGAACTATAAACTAAAAATCAATAGTTAGCTAATTACTTCACAATAGTTTTTACCTGTAATTAGTGAGATATATGACCTTATGAATACTTGCTGATAATTATTGAGCTGGTACGATTCCAATTCGAATCAGCTATAATTTAATGAAAATCGTTGGATTCCTGTTTTCATGGGAAATTTCTGGTTTCTTCATAATATTTTTTGATTTGTTCGGCAATCGTCAGTTATAACTAGAAAAGAGTATAATTGTGCCCATTTAGTAAAAAATAGTACACAATTTTTTAAGACAAAAAAGAGTACATGTACACTAAAAACAGTACGTCTGGTAACCCTAGTCCCAGTGCATCCAACATGAGTTTCAGTAGATTCAATATTTTCTTCAGGAACCAGCCATAAGCCATATCTACCCCATAGTTTCGAAGACATTCTTAAACGGTAATGGTTAGCTATTGAACTTTACTATTTTATGGAAATATAGTCTTAATTAAGATGCACCGAGCAAAAAATCTCTCTGAACTTCCCATAGATTCTAGGAGGTGGACGATCTTTTAAATATTTCAACAAATTGTGTGTATCTTTTTGTCCAGAACTCCTTCGAAATTCAAACCATTTTTGAGCTCACAATATTTTATAATTTTAATCAAAAATAATACATAAAACAGTTAGATCAAGTACTTCAAATTTGACCATTTTGTATTTAAAAATAAAACAGAAAATATTAAATCAAGAACCATTTATCAATCCGTTTTTTTACCTATTTGGCATCCGGGAAAAATCCGGGAAACGGAAAACTGATTTTGAATGGACACCCTGGAAGCTCTTCGAGATTTAAAAAAAGATTTTCTGGAGAGAATTTCAGAACAAAAATACTTGTAGATTGATGAGAGAACCTCTTGGAGATTTCAGAGAGAATTTCCTGGAGAAACCATAGAAAATCTCCTGGAGATTCCATAGAGAATCTTTTGGAGATTCCATAGAGAATCTTTTGGAGATTCATGAGAGAATTTCCTGGAGATTCGAGAGAGAGTCTCCTGGAGATTTCAGAGAGAATCTTCTGGAGATTCGTGAGAGAATATCCTGGAAATTCGAGAGAGAATCTCCCGGAGATTCCAGAGAGAATCTCCCGGAGATTCCAGAGAGAATCTCCCGGAGATTCCAGAGAGAATCTCCCGGAGATTCCTGAGAGAATCTCCCGGAGATTCCTGAGAGAATCTCCCGGAGATTCCTGAGAGAATCTCCCGGAGATTCCTGAGAGAATCTCCCGGAGATTCCTGAGAGAATCTCCCGGAGATTCCTGAGAGAATCTCCCGGAGATTCCTGAGAGAATCTCCCGGATATTCAAGAGAGAGAATCTCTTGGACATTCCTTAGAGAATCTCCCGGAGATTCCTTAGAGAATCTTCTGGAGATTCCAAAGAGAATCTCCTGGAGATTCCAGAGGTAATTAAGTGGAGATTCCTAAGAGAATCTCCCGGAGATTCCTGAAAGAATCTCCCGGAGATTCCTGAGAGAATCTCCCGGAGATTCCTGAGAGAATCTCCCGGAGATTCCTGAGAGAATCTCCCGGCGATTCCAGAGAGAATCTCCCGGATATTCAGAGAGAGAATCTCTTGGACATTCCTTAGAGAATCTCCCGGAGATTCCTGAGAGAATCCTTCTGGAGATTCCAAAGAGAATCTCCTGGAGATTCCAGAGGTAATTAAGTGGAGATTCTAGAGAATCTCCCGGAGATTCCTGAGAGAATCTTCCGGAGATTCCTGAGAGAATCTCCCGGAGATTCCTGAGAGAATCTCCCGGAGATTCCTGAGAGAATTCTCCCGGAGATTCCTGAGAGAATCTCCCGCGAGAATTTCCTGAGTTTCCAAAGAGAATTTCCTAGGAGTTTCCTAAGAGAATCTTCTGGAGATTCCAGAGAGAATCACCTGGAGATTCCAGAGGAATTAAGTGGAGATTCCATAGGGAATCTCTTGGGGATGTCAGAGAGAATATCCAGGAGATTCCAAAGATAATGTCCTGGAGATTCAAGAGAGAAATTCCAGGAGATTTTGGAGAGAATCTGCTGGAGTTTCCAAAGAGAATCCTCTGGAGATTCCACAGATGGTCTCCTGATGATTCCAGAGAGAATCTTCTGGAGGTTCCAGAGAGAATCTCCTAGAGATTCCAGAGAGTCTCCCGAAGATTTCAGAAAGAATCTCCTGGTTTATTTCAGGGAGAATCTCCTGGAAATTCCAGAGAGAATCTCCTGGAGATTCCAGAGGAAATTTCGTGGAGATTCCATAAGGAATCTCTTGGGGATTCTAGAGAGAATATCCTGGAGATTCCAGAGAGAATCTTCTGCACATTGCAGAGAGAATCTAATGGACATTCCATAGGGAATTTTCTGGACATTTCAGAGATATTTTTTTAGAGTTTCCAAAGAGAATTTCCTACAGTTTCCAAAAGGAATCTCTTTGGGTTTTCAAAGAAACCGGGAGTTTCTAAGAAATCTCTGGAGATTCCAAGAGAATCTCCGGAAGTTCCGAAGAGATCTGGAATTCCAAGAGAATATTCTGAAGTTCCAGAGATTTCTGAAGATTCACATAGATTCCTTCAGAATTTCCAACAGAAATTTCCACAGTTTCCAAGAGAATCTCCTGGATATTCCGAAGAAATCCCTGATATCCGAAGAGAATCTCCTGAGAACCAGAGAGGTATATCCTAGATTGCAGAGATTATCTCCTGGAAATCCAAAACAATCCCTGAAGATTTCGAGAGAATCTATACTGGAGTTAACAAGAAATCCTTAGAGATTCAGAGTGTCTCCTATGATCCACAGAGAATCCTTGAGATTCCAGAGTTGAATCTCCTAGATTCCAGAGAGAGTCTCTGAAGATTTAGATAAAATCTTCTGGAGTTTCCAGAGAAATCTCCTGATTTCAGAGAGAGTTCTGGAGTTCCAAGAGATTTCCTAGAATTCCGAGAGAACTCCTGGATCCGAAAAGTGATAAAACCGAGA
>NW_018735110.1:0-24757 GCF_002204515.2 Aedes aegypti | reverse complement strand
CTATCTATCCATCACTCTATCCTTCAATCTGTAAAGTAGAAGCATTAACCTAAGAATGCTAATGTCGCTGCTGTTCGTGTTACCAACATCTAGTTTGCCACGAACTGACAGCCTGAGTACCGGGCATCAAAGTGTCAAATTAATTATAAAAACATAAACAACGATAAGGCATTGAACAAACAATGAAAAACCATAATTAAAGGTAAGAATAATTAAAATCAGTTTTGTGACAACAGTGCTACTAGCGTTCTACTACTAATATTTCTATTATCTGTAATGCTCGCGAGCAAAGACGCAGAGCTTGCATACAAGTTGAATGCGGGTAGTATACCTGTAGGCGATTCATAACAAAAATGTTATCTAACTCGTATAAAAATACTAGTGACATTCCTCTGCATGCCTGATAACAGTTTCTTTGTTCGGTTTATCAAACGAAACACACGAAGTAGATGCCTCGCATGCAATTCTAACACTTGATATCGACCTATCCGGCGTTGTACAAATCAAGCCTAAAACTATATGCAATTTACATGCGATTTATTTCCTTAGATCGCTTGTTTGGATTTATTCAATTTGATCGCTTATTATTATATAAAAAAATACCAAATGTTTTACTGGCATGCCTAGACATAACTTTTAATGCAACACCATTTTTTCCGACCCCGCAGACAGCGTAAAAAAAGATCAAAACCCTAATCAACATCACTCAACGCGAATGAGGAACAAACTGCGACTAATTGGCTTAAAGCGCCTGGACTCCGTCTGCTAGTACTGCTCCATGGGGAAACTCACAGCAAGCGGATGCGGAAGCAGGGATCAAATCAACTTTTCGGAAAGAGTTTTTCTACTGCTCTGACGAAGTTGTTCGCTAATTACCACCGAGTTTCCTCCCCTCGTCGTATGCAAACCAACGAATTTGGCAGCAAATTTCGATCCGTCTCACTTTCTCACAGCTTACCAGCTCCTGTCGTCTCGCAGTAACAACAGGGAAAGTAAGGCAAAAAGTAGCTTTCCGCATCGGTTCCGGCGGTGAATTGTAGCCCACGCAATAAACAAGCATGCCATGACTTTCGTTTTTTCGCAGCTTGACGGGAAGACACAATTTGACGCATTTGACTACTTTGATGATTGATTATCACGCACGGCACTCACGTGGGTACCTACTTTGACAACCGCATCCAAATAAGAGATATCAAGGCCCACGTTGACCGGCGCTAATGAGCCGAAGTAAAACACCGTCCCAAGTTGGTGATGAAAGAAAAGTTAGTCCTTTCCTTGGGAACTGTCTTATGGAGTCGTTACGCTCTGTGGACACGAATGGCTGCCTACGCAGTCATTCATTAGAGGGATTAGGGAATCTTGTCGATCCTAATCATGTGGTTTACCCATGTCACCGGGAGATAAAGTTGGGTTTTCCGTGTGCTTTTCGCAGGTTCTTGACAGAGTTTCGGCGGCAATTTGACATTTTCGGTGATAGTGCTCTCAAAATCTAATAAAGATAGAAAGTCTTAGAACATATTTATATATGTATGTAATTAGATATATTTTTTATATTCCTTTATTAGTATCATTTCAAACATTAACATTCTTTTGAATATCTAGGTGTAACTTGGTGAACCAAATTAAGCTTTTATTAAAATTTTGTCAACAATTATACAGTCAACCCTCCATGAGTCGATATTGAAGGGACCATCGATTCATGGAAATATCGAGTCATGGAACAGCAAATGCTATGGAAGCTGTTTGAGGGGACCATCATAGTAACCATGAAATTTGATTTTTAGTATGGTTCCTTGAATCGATATCGAGTAATGGAACAATCGACTCATGGAGGTTTAACTGTAAGAGCAAAAAATCTATCAAATAACTTAACCTAGATATATAACGCATTTGTTGTGGCAATAGAAGATTGCAACGAATTTTTGTCTGAATCATTCAGAATTATAATTCAAATTCAAAATTCAAAATTCAAAATTCAAAATTCAAAATTCAAATTCAAATTCAAATTCAAAATTCAAAATTCAAATTCAAAATTCAAAATTCAAAATTCAAAATTCAAAATTCAAAATTCAAAATTCAAAATTCAAATTCAAAATTCAAAATTCAAAATTCAAATTCAAAATTCAAAATTCAAAATTCAAAAATTCAAAATTCAAAATTCAAAATTCAAAATTCAAAATTCAAATATTCAAAATTCAAAATTCAAATTCAAAATTCAAAATTACAAATTCAAAATTCAAAATTCAAAATTCAAAATCAAATTCAAATTCAAAATTCAAAATTCAAAATTCAAAATTTCAAAATTCAAAATTCAAAATTCAAAATTCAAAATTCAAAATTCAAAATTCAAAATTCAAAATTCAAAATTCAAAATTCAAAATTCAAAATTCAAAATTCAAATTCAAAATTCAAAATTCAAAATTCAAAATTCAAATCAAAATTCAAAAATTCAAAATTCAAAATTCAAAATTCAATTCAAAATTCAAAATTCAAAATTCAAAATTCAAAATTCAAAATTCAAATTCAAAATTCAAAATTCAAAATTCAAAATTCAAAATTCAAAATTCAAAATTCAAAATTCAAAATTCAAAATTCAAAATTCAAAATTCAAAATTCAAAATTCAAAATTCAAAATTCAAAATTCAAAATTCAAAATTCAAAATTCAAAATTCAAAATTCAAAATTCAAAATTCAAAATTCAAAATTCAAAATTCAAAATTCAAAATTCAAAATTCAAAATTCAAAATTCAAAATTCAAAATTCAAAATTCAAAATTCAAAATTCAAAATTCAAAATTCAAAATTCAAAATTCAAAATTCAAAATTCAAAATTCAAAATTCAAAATTCAAAATTCAAAATTCAAAATTCAAAATTCAAAATTCAAAATTCAAAATCAAATTCAAAAATTCAAAATCAATCGAAAATCGAAAATCGAAAATCGAAAATCGAAAATCGAAAATCGAAAATCGAAAATCGAAAATCGAAAATCGAAAATCGAAAATCGAAAATCGAAATCGAATCGAAAATCGAAATCGAAAATCGAAAATCGAAAATCGAAATCGAAAATCGAAAATCGAAAATCGAAAATCGAAAATCGAAAAATCGAAAATCGAAAATCGAAAATCGAAAATCGAAATCGAAAATCGAAAATCGAAATCGAAAATCGAAAATCGAAAATCGAAAATCGAAAATCGAAAATCGAAAATCGAAAATCGAAAATCGAAAATCGAAAATCGAAATCGAAAATCGAAAATCGAAAATCGAAAATCGAAAATCGAAAATCGAAAATCGAAAATCGAAAATCGAAAATCGAAAATCGAAAATCGAAAATCGAAAATCGAAAATCGAAAATCGAAAATCGAAAATCGAAAATCGAAAATCGAAATCGAAAATCGAAAATCGAAAATCGAAAATCGAAAATCGAAAATCGAAAATCGAAAATCGAAAATCGAAAATCGAAAATCGAAAATCGAAAATCGAAAATCGAAAATCGAAAATCGAAAATCGAAATCGAAATCGAAATCGAAAATCGAAAATCGAAAATCGAAAATCGAAAAATCGAAAATCGAAATCGAAAATCGAAAATCGAAAATCGAAAATCGAAAATCGAAAATCGAAAATCGAAAATCGAAAATCGAAAATCGAAAATTGAAAATCGAAGTTCAAAATTTGAAAATCGAAAATCGAAAAATCGAAAATCGAAGTTTGAAGTTTGAAGTTCAAAATTTGAAAATCGAAAGTCGAAAATCGTTGCCTCAACTTTCTTTCATTCGAATCCCTTCTAAATTAAGACGGAACCTCTGGCCGAAAGTTTACGACAATTGACTGACGGGATAATGGGAATTCATGTAGGTACACACATTCACAAACCCGTCAACCGTAAAGTGTGCAGTGCATTCCCAAGCTTCCACGCGTGTCTATTGGACAAACATGTGAGAAATAAGTCTGTTCAGGAAAGATATGCCGAGCATGATAAAAAAAAGAAAAGAAACCGCCCTCCTCTCGGTGGAATGATATCGCTCACATGTCGGAATGTCATTCTGGCACTTGGGCTGGCACTGAATCATCCCGACATGAAGTCGTAAATGGATGACGCTGGGTTGGTTGTACCTTGGTCGGGTCTCTAAGCCACGACATGTGGGTTTGAATGTGTTCTTTGCAGGAGAGTGATTCTGAAGCTGAAATGTGGAGAAGATTAGCTTGTTACGCATACATGGCAGAAGATGAGACCGTATCAGAGAAGCTGTCTTTTGTGTTGTCGGCTACTGTTCATGAGATGGCATTGTATCTCAGGGTATCTGGAGATCATAGAAGTGATGGGGCGTGGCGTCATCAACCATTGTTCTTAGAGTTTAGGCAATAGTGTTTCGACCACAACTAAATAATCGGCGATAGCTTGAGTGTCTGAACAGACATGATTAATTAAAGTAGATTAGGTTCCATTGTATCTTATTAGAATTTTAATTCAGCCGATGTTGAGGATAATGCCAAGTAATGTTTGCATTCACGAGACGCGACGGAGACAAGACATAACACTTATCGTTCTTACAGATCGTCAAAAAGTTTTAAAAATTACCTTTTCGTCGACCGGTTTTGGGCGCGATATAGCCCATCTTCGAGACAATGTCCGACCTTGAATGTCGTGTAGTTCTTACGTTAGTGCAAACTATAAAAATGAGTAGTGTAATGTTTGCAATTTAAAAGTGAATTGAATTGAACCATATTCCCAACAATTACAAAAAAATATAATCTCAACTTTAGTACTTTAGTAAAAGTGTTTTTATTTCATATTTAAGATTGTTTCCCATTTTCCTCAAAAAGCAAACATTCTTTTCAAAACAATGTTAAGATGAGAGTCCTAAACAGACTCTATCTAAAAAATAAGCAATTTGGTGTAACCTAAAGAGTCTAAATTATAAAGAGACGAAATCTGATCATATTCAAAATAAATCAGCTAGCAACTATGCCAAATCTATTACGCAGCACTGCCAATGTTGAATCCCACGCTAAAAGTGAGTCACAGGTTTTATGTGTTTAGTTTTCACAGGTTTGGGTAACGAATGAAAAATTGACTGAATGTGTGGAAAACCAATGTAATGAGTTGAGCATTCTTTATGCAAAGCATGAAAATTGCAACTGACACTCAAGTATTCAGAAAATATGCTACTTCAGAAGAAGCAAAATTTTCGTGGGCGGTAAAATTTCTGTGTGAGTCGTTTTCAGCTTGTGTGAAAAAGTGTTTGACAAGTCTCCTGCTCGATTGGAATGACATTGACAGTAAACTTGGAATTCCAATTGGAACATTTCGCTTCTTTGCCTATAGTTTCTTTAGTGTAACCATTTTTATTTAGACACTAGTGGTCCCGACAAACTTCGTCTTGCCATCAAGTAGGCTGTAGGAAAACGTCAAGAAATCCTCCATACAAAATGACACCTTAGTCTTGTTCCGTTTTCCCCATTATTTCGGAGACTTTCCTGAATTTTTTCCTCGCACGAACACGTCGCATCACTTGTGGAGGGCAACAATGAAAAACTTGCGTCAATCCGTTGACCCGTTCTCGAGCTATTTCGTGAGATACAAACACCACTCCATTTTTATTTATATAGATTTTGAACTTTTTTATTTCGGGTTCACATCTGGCCATATAAAACTTCAGAAAACATCAATTTTTAATTCTCAGATTTTTCGGAGACAGCTCAACCATTTTGTGTAATAATTCGAGAGAAACTCGCCAATACCTGACATTGTTTAGATCGTATTTTTTTTTATATAAATTGATTATAAACGAAATGATGGTCAATTTTTTTTTCTAATATGCTATTCTGGATAACCAACTCAAGTCTATTTTGATTTCGCATACTGTGATATATTAAATCACATATCCACGAAAAAAAAAGATCATCGGATGCAAATACGGATATTAAGAATACATGCGACCATTTAAGGTCCAGTTTCAGAACTCTGTTCTGGGTTCCAAAAGCCCAAGTTTTATCATTATAATTATGCCGGAACTCAGGTTTAGTAGTAAAACTTCTCTTCTTGATTTCGCGAGATCAAAGCTGTTTAGAACTTTTGAAGAAAATTGTCGTATCTAATGAGTCTTCACAGAATCCTCTCTCGATTCTCATAATAATCTTCTCTAAATTCATACCACAGGGTTTCATCTCGAGTATTTTTTATAAATATCTCAACTCCCCTTAACAGAATTCTCTCAGAATTCTCGTCAGAATCATCTCAGTATTTTCAGGATTCTCATCAGAATCCTCGCAAATTTTTCATCGGAATCTTCCAAGTATTTTCATCAGAATCTTCCAAATTTCTCATCAAAATCTTTCCAAGAGTGAGAAACTTCAGTTACATTTATTGTATTTCACATAGATTCAAACTTAGTCTATTATACACATTCTATTATGAACCATAGTTCTTTTAAAGGGAATTAGCTGTGAAATTTTAACTACTAGCATAAGGCAAAGTTATTTATATTATTTTTAGGATGATCTATAAATCATTTCCTGAACTCATTGATTGATTTGTATTTGTTTATACTTTCCGGTAATTGATTATATATTCTTGGACCCAAATGCTTAAATCTCCTCTTTCCTATCTCAGTTTTGAATACACTTCCTTATTTATATGAGTCTGTCGGGTCCTATACTGGTGACTCATTGATATTTCCGTCTGAAGCCAAGCTGATAGCAAGGCTCTCCCCGATGGCAGAAAAGAAGTCCAGCAAATTTCTTCATTAAGGTTTGCAGAATGAGTTATCAATATGGGATGATAAGCTTGTACTTACATTACAGTACTAACGTGTTTGAAACATTTTTCAAAATTTCTCCATAGTAATTTCCATATAAACTTACATTGTCTTTGGTTCACCTTTAAATCACCACCGAGAAAGCTGAAAATTCAAGGACCACCATTTTTTTGGTGAGGATGGTAAGGGATATATGGGAGATTGGATTTTCAAATATTTTTAAGTTTTGAATCGCCACACGTGGTTGCTACTCAAGTACTATCAGATCAGCTGTACTTACACAAGGAATCAACTGGATGAATGCTTGGGATTAACTAACACTTCAATGTATAAGTGCTGGTGATCTTCTATTTTTAGGCAACAATGGCCCCACTCACGTCAGAATGCAGACCAACGATGGGAAGGGTTTAGGAATTGATTATGCATTTGAAACTGGCCCACAATCCAGCTTTTGACGTTAACTACGTCTTACGGCAATATACTGGGTGTCAATTGAAAATCTAAAATTTTGCGACCGTCACGAAATTATGTAAGATTTTGAACGCTAATAACTCAGTCATTTATCGATAGGTTTTCAATTTTCCACACCAATCGGTCGGAAATGTATACAACATTTTCCTCGAATGGAGAAAACTATTGATTATTGACAATAAACTATTGAAAATTGGGAAAATGTCGACCCCTTTTCTACGCAACCAATCACGTGCAAGCAGTTTTCCATGCTTCTTTTGCGTTCCGCTTCGCACTATAAAAGCAGACAGATTCCTGCTTCTCCGCTCATTCTTCTTTTTGCCATCAGACTGTGAACATGGTCGGCGAGCAAGTCTCGAGTGCCTTTCGCATTCTCAGCACAGTTTTCAATGGAACGCGAATGGAACAACAACACGCCGCCGCGACTGAAGCCGCTTGTTGAAGCGCCCATCGTCATCGTCACCGCAAACCTCATCGGGCGAGGAGGATTTCCACCAGTGCGCCGTCTGCTCCTCGCTTCCAGAGGCACAAAGCGATCAAGCGGCGGAAAATCCAGCGTCTGGATTGTGAAATCGCTCAAGATTGCATAATGGACTCGCGCTTCCACAATGGACCGATGCACGAGTTCACTTTTTGACTTTTGAGCGGTGCCGTGTTATTTGCGTGACCATGGCAACGAGTGAATTCGGCACCGCTCAAACGTCAAATTAGTGAACTCGTGCACTGATCCATTGGCGCTGCAGGAATCGGGGCGCAAAGGTAAGTTTGTACGAGGTGGCTGAAGAAAATCGACCAAAGCCGCTTGTTGAAGCACACATCGTCATCAGCACCGAAAATCTCACCGGGCGAGTAGGATTGCAACCAGTGCGCCAACAAATGTGTTTTAAAGAGTTATTTGTGTAATATTCCCTAATGTGTTTACCACATACTTGCTATAATCTCTTAATTCATCTCATAGCATCATACAATAATTGATTTATTACGAATAATTGACAATACGGCAATTTGAGGATGTTTACGAGGACGCTGCTGCTGTGCCGTTGGGATGCAATATATTTCTATTGTTAAGGAATGATTCAAATATTACGTAACGCAAAATTTGCCAGCTTTGGTTCCCCTTCTTTCCCCACGTAATGAAAGATTTTAAATTTTGACGTTAACTACGTCTTACGGCAATATACTGGGTGTCAATTAAAAATCTATAATGTTGCGACCGTTACGATATTTAGTTTGAACTAAAGGAAGGCTGCAACTATGACAATCGACTTAAATTCAAATGCAGAAAATCACTTGGCGTAGTTAACGTCATGCGGTCGTGTCTTGTACACAACCCCCTCTGATTTTTTACTTTTTCTTGCTATAAACTTTGATTCATCCCCTTCCATGGACCTATGCACGGGTTCGCTATTTGACGTTTCAGCGGTGCCGTGTTATTTACGTGACCATAGCAACGCGTGAATTTGGCACCGCTCAAACGTCAAATTAGTGAACTCTTGCATGGACCAGTGCACGAGTTCACAAATTTGACGTTTGAGCGGTGCCGAATTCACTCGTTGCCATGGTCACATAAATAACACGGCACCGCTTAAACGTCAAATAGTGAACTCGTGCACCGGTCCATTGGTCTATAATTTTTATTGCTGGGTCGTAGTAAGCTTTGCAAGTAATGATTAATTTTATGTTGACAAAGTAACATCAAATACCGTTTTGACTCATATTCCGAACACTTAAGGTCAACAGTGACTTCAAATGCATCTGATAGGCATAAATTAGCTGATATTTGTGAAAATTTCAATTTATTCGCTAAGTCTAACTGTTAGCTGTTGGGTGTGCCGATGATAAAATTGTTTATTTTAGCTTATTTAGTATTGTTTTCACGTTAAAGTATGGAACACCATTTTGATTCAAATGCCGAACACTGTGTTCATTCTGTCTCATATTCCGAACACCTTGATTCAAATTCCAAACAGCACGAATAAATCGTATTCAAATTAATAATTTAGCAAATAAATTTATCTGAGGTAGTTCTACTGGTCTCAAACTATAGAATCATCACTACTCCAGAGTTATACAATAGATTGGAAGACGTTAATATTGAATTGCAATTGACTGCAATTTCCTTTTAATGTGATGATATATTTCAGCGAAACATTTCAGCCACATCGCCATACAAAAACCGAGTGTTCGGAATATGAGTCTGTTCGGAATTTGAGACAAAACGGTATATTTATTTTGTTGTTAGCTGGGGTTGTGAAAAAATCTATTTCTATTTTCTTATTACAGGTCGGACTCGATTATCCGGAATTTGGTTTTTGATGTTCTTGTTTTTCAATTTTTATTCATAATTCTGAGATAATTTGGTAATAATATACAATATGAATGGTTTTGCAGTTTTGAACGTGTTTAGGAAAAGGGGGGGGGGTTGAAAAAGTGGTTTTTTGTGTATGCTGGTCAAAAAAAATTTTTTCTTGTGAAAACCCCTACTGATCCTAGAAATAATTACTGGCTACACCACCGCATCATATAAATAAAACAACAAACAACGAGTTTATCATTTGACGTTTTAGCGGTGCCGTGTTATTTATGTGACCATGGAAACCAGTGAATTTGGCACCGCTCAAACGTCAAATTAGTGAACTCGTGCATCGGTCCATACCTTCTTGCTTCCTGCCATGGACAATTTTCCAGTAAGGCCTAAGTCCAGAAAGGACATACTAAGTTTAAGTTATACCATGTCGGTTATACCGTTTTGATTCATATTACGGACACTTAAGGCCTCTTTGAAGTGTGAGCCACCTAAAAGCATAGATTTAAATCAATGTATACGATTCCTCTGCGTTATCATGCTATCAGGACACTTACCTTTCGAATGTTAGTTGAAGATTTGAATTCCACAACTTCAATAAATTTAAATAAATAGAAAGGTGTGTCCTCTTCATGATTCTTATTCCGGACAGCACCTCACTTTTGCTTCTTATTCCGGACGCTATGATTCAAATTCCGGACAGCTCGTAAAAAGCAAAGTTGGAAAAGTTGAATCGTAAAATAAACACTACCAGCCATTAGAAAAACGTCAAAACTAGTTAAGCATTATAAATTTTCATGGATTGCTATGGAAAAATCATATTAAAACGAGTCTTCAATATTGGGAACTTTTGAAGGGCAAATTTTGAAACATTTCAATTGAAACCTTTCCCATACAAAGATGAGTGCCCGGAATTTGAAGCTGTCCGGAATTCGAATCAGAACGGTACATTGCGTAGTACATAACCA
Organism: Aedes aegypti; assembly: GCF_002204515.2. NCBI lineage: Eukaryota > Metazoa > Arthropoda > Insecta > Diptera > Culicidae > Aedes > Aedes aegypti. The sequence continues at coordinate 14,258 of NW_018735110.1, read as the reverse complement.
ACAAAGACGTAGAAACATGTTCGAACATCAAAGATAATTTTTCTCTTGCATGCTCTAGACATCTCATTCTGATAATCTGTGGCCAAAACAGCTTCATGTTCTCAAGCATAGCTATGTAGAGAAAAAGCTCACTATGTAGAGAATAGGCTTGAATTTTTGCGAAAATCACGTGGCTCTCCAGTACAGTAGTTCAAAAACGTGAATCTCATCAAGTAGCCTATGTTGGGTGCACGAATTTTCTAAAAGGCTCTAAATGCGGGAAATGAAACGGGAAATAGAACATTTTTCTACAGTAATTCTGGGTTGCCCTTAGCAACGGGTGTTTTGCTATTTTCAAGGCTTTTTGTCTACAACAGCGATGGGCGTGAGTTTTACTGGCTTCGCTGACTGTGATTGGCTTTGCTTGGCTACTGTAGAGTGAAATTCAAGATTTTTCCCAACCCTGTCCGTGACCCCCCGACCTCTTATCGCCTCCCTCGTTTTAGCAGGGGGTCGCGAAATCCAAGTTTGGGAAGCTATGCGCTAGAGAACACTGTTGAACACTGAACATTGGATCAATGACTAGATTTCCTTTTTACAGAAAGTTTACGTGTTTTCTGTACGATTTTTATGGAAACAAAACTCGACCGGAGCTATCTTGACTTTGTTTCGAATAGTTCAGTCAAAAATGTAGTACATACATGAGTAATATTATATGTCGTAAGGCTGATACAAATATTAATTTTCTTTTATGTCCGAGATCACTTGAAAGGTACGAGGTGGGGATACAAATAAATAAGAAACAAAAGAATAAGAAGTAAAAAAAAGTTTTTTTTTTAAATTTTTACTTTTAAAGATAGTTGTTTAACTTTTTTAAATTCTCTCTGGTTCACTATTTAACCTGTTTTTTACTTGAAAAATAGAAAAAAAAAAACCTAATTGTAGTCAATGAATCTTTTTTTATCTCCCCTTCAAAATTTTCGGATTTTCGAAGGGGGGGGGGGGGGGGTGACATAAAAGAAAATAATATTTTTATCAGCCTAATTGAAGCTTCAATCTTTTTTTATTAGCAGCATTTTTTTTCTTTTGTAAAGTGAAAGGTCTCTCAGTGCCGGGTGCCCAAAATTATATTAAAGGAGCATTATTTTTAATTTGGGTTATTCGAAACACAGAAAGTTGAACTCCAAAACAAATACGTATGGTCCAGTGCACGAGTTCATTATTTGACGTTTGAGCGGTGCCATGTTATTTATGTGGCCATGATAACGAGTGAATTTGGCACCGCTCAAACGTCAAATAATGAACGCGTGCATCGGTCTATAGTGAAAATTATTGACAGCAATTTAAAATAATTGCCTACTAAGATCATGCTATAAAATGTTTGCCTACAAAATATGAAAATCGAAACTAAAAGTCAAAAGAACAAAAGAATGTATAGCACGTACGGAGGCTCATGTATCAGGCGTAAAGAAAGGAAAAGATAGAAGCAAGTGAAAGATTCAACTACCGTAAGGACGCCATTCACCGCTCATTTAATTTGTTTTGTAAAATCTGAACAAAATTTCACTATAAAAGCTATCAGCATGTATTAGTTTAACAAAATGAATTGCATCAGTTTGAAATTCAAATGATTTTATATTGTATATTATTTATTAAAAAATAAATTTTTTTGTTCTAAATATCTAAAATATAAATCTATAGTATCGTAAGATAGGTAAAAATGAGGTTACCAGACGCTCCGCTTTTGCAACATAACTTCACATTTAACCGCAAATGCAAAAAAAATGTACTTTGGAAAAATGCTCTCAGTAGATAACTGCGGAGGTTTTAATAAGAACTTTAAGCTGAGAAAAAGGCTATTTCTCAGCTGAGAGAGAAAAGACTTATACTTGGCATGTTGTCTTGCTTTCTTCGACTTCTTGGGTCGTGCACAACTGTCAGAAAAACTAAATTTGGTCAAAATGCTATTCACATCTTGTTGTTCACTATGAAAAAAGGATATAAATATAATAAAATCAATAGCAGTTGTTCAATACACAACTATATTTAGGTATTAAAGTTTTTGATATGTGAAATGATCGAAACAGTCCTAGAAATTTCAATTACGTTTAAATGAATTTTGACGGCTTTTCACGTTCTGCTTTTCGGATGTGCTGTTTTCAAGTGACAGCTAGTGACAGGTTTACCTTGACTTTTGGGAGCTCGTGATCTAAACAAGCTGTCTCCTAGCTCTCAGATTTTGACTAACAGCCTAAATCGGTTTTCTGTTTCAAATTTTAGCTGATTTCAAAAAAAGAGGTGCTCTATATCTGTTGTGTTTTAAGACTTTTTACAAGATTTAAAAAACACATAAGCACAAATGTAACAAATACTAATTCTATAAACACGAAATGATAGCCTCGTTATGTCTGTTACAAGTTTTCTGAAGTAGGGGGTGTAAAATGCGCCCTTGGGGTAAAACGCGCCACCTTCGATTTGAACTAACGACGTGCTGTTTTCACCCGAGATAATAAAAAATGTATTGAAGAGTTTCTCTATTTATATTTTTAAGTGTTTTCCTGGTGAAAATCGTTCCGCTGTTTTCGTTGCAGTTTTGTGTTATTTTCTAAGTCATATTTCAGGTCGACAAACAACAAAACTTTCGAAACTATCACCGAGAATAGCCTTATGCACTCCCATAGTTTGTATTCCATGCGAGAAAAGTGTTGACTTTATCCTTAAAAAGCGTATTGAAGGACCTAAACTTTAATCAACTCGTGGGATAAAACGGCCACTCCTATTTTATAACACCAAAACAGCCGTTTGAATTCAAATTCCAGCAAACGTAATGGCACGCTGTGTTTACGTGCCAATTTGAACCTTACAAATGCACATTTTTCAAATGAGCTAGCGCGTTTTACCCCGCAAAAGATAAAAATGCAGATAAAGCTGAGTATGCTGTTCCGCTCAAGAAAAGTAAAAATTTCTGCGCAAGAAATGGTCAAGGAATTTTCTACAGTGAGCTCCATTTGAATTGACATTTCTTTTCAACTGCGAACTGCGATCAAAGAAAAAAGCTTTTCTTGAGCATTTCTTGCAAGAAATTTCCCACGCATGGAGATAAGCGATTACTTTTCTGTTGAAGTGCATACTTCGCTTAAGCAAGCATTAAAAAAATATATTTATTAACTCAAAAACAAAAGAAAAAGGATGACTGTTTCTACTATTTGATAGAACACATGTTTGTATGTCAGATAATGATTAAAAATGAGCTTAAAATAATGTTCTTCATAGCTTAAAACGCTTCTGTTTTTGAAGCTTTTGAACTCAAAATAGGCATTTTTCATAGCTGCAATGGTGTCCGGTCATTTGGCCGAATGCCATCTGGCCTAACGGGTCGTTTGGCCGAATTATGAACAAAAAATCAAATTGCTACGACACTGAAGTGTATGATCAATAAGCGTGGCCTAATAACTGATCAGCTAATTAATTTACTGATTTTCATGATGTGACATGACGTCATGTTTGTCACCATATAAGTGCTCAAAAATAAATGATAAAGTCGACCCGTTAATTCAGAATGAAATTGTCAACTTTATACTTGTCCTCATGACTCTAAGCTGAGGGTTGATTCGTCTCTGGATTACCAACGGTGTGCTACAGTTTCAAAAGTTTACAATGATTTCATCAGACACTTAACCTTCTTCTCAACAAAAGCTATTCTTTCGAGTTATATTGATTTTATTACCATCGGCAATAATTTAGGTTATATTTTAATAAGGAATTTTGCCTTCTTTAAATCATTGGCAGTTCTTTATAGTCATATGAGAAAATGATTATTTGCATTACACTTGCTGATTTTTTTATAAGATGGAGACGAACCAGCTGAAAGTCTTTATAATAAAGATAATAATTCTATTTTATAAGATATTTTTCGTTTTTTAGATCATAGGCAGTTCTTTCATAGTTATTGAAACTATGCTTATAATATGTTCATAAAGAGTCTTATTCAACATATTTTAATCACAACCAGTTACCAGTTTGAGGATTTGAAGCAACCCGTCCAGCAGAAGAATGAATAAGTCGTAAACTGATTTTGGTACTGTCAAAAACTGACTACGAACGCAATGAAAAAACCTCTGCAGGCAGGTATTACCGCTAACGGAGAAGTGAATAATTGCTTACATTTAGGATGCTCTTCTTTCAGCACTCACTGTTTCTCGAACTAACACTAAACAGCTAATGGATCATTGAAGGTAGTTTTTGCAAGTGCTCACCGCATCAAAACAAAGGCGCCACTGTATATGGGATTTAACATTGTGACATCATTGCTGTTCTGTCAAACACACAAGGCTACGGTGGCGCTGTCCATGCTCTATATAGCGGCCGTTTTGGTTATTTTAATGATCCATTATCTGTATATCAATGATGACTTGCCCTTTTTTGAGAATAAGCTTAATAAGTTCTTCGAAAATCAGCTTAAAAATTTATTACGAATGCATGCTTAATGTAGTTTGTTTTGAATTTCGGTCAAACGGCATTTGGCCAAATTACCCGGAATCTACTGCAATGCGGCTCTCATTTGCTTTAAAATTCATCAGTGGGGCAAAAAAAAAAACATTCGTTCCTTTCTTTTCTCCGTGAATAAGTAAACAACATGGCCAGTAAACGTCAATATCCCGTACAAAATCAAAACAGTGCTGAGCTCCATGGAGACGCATGGTAGCTAGTTTGCGTCTTCTTCAGAGAATATCGAAGCGATTCAAAGCTTGCTGTGCTGTTTCGAGACTCTGCACCAAAAAAGTTACGAAATGAGTCGGACAAACATTCACATAATGTTCATACAAAAAAAATTATACTGTGAATTCTCTATAATTCGATGTTGAAGCGACCATAAGTCATTGCTACTGCAGCTCAAGCGACCATCAATCTAGTAATGAAAACTAGCATTTTGTATGGTTCTTTATTGAAAAATTTTGAAATCGAGTTATGTAGAATTGACTGTATTCTATTTTCTGATTCAGTTCTTAACCCGAAAAGTAATATTTGAAGCTACTCTTTTGTAACGGTCTCTGTAAGTCACGGTTTTCTTCGACGGCTACGAAAAGACCATCATCCTTCGCTTCAATCGGTCGCTGTTCAATGCATGCAGCTATGATGAAAAACTCACTGCCTGACGGTCCACGTCCTTCGTGGAAAAATGAAATTATTACAAAGGAATACCGATTCGGGGGATGAAAATAGCTCAACGGATTCTTACGAACCCCTCTGTCCCGATGGAGGGCAGAGAGCCCGCCGGGACATGGTTGATTATTTTTCAATCCTTTACTCCACTTTTAGATGTCCCCCCAATCGAGGGGTTATCGTTCGTTTCGGAAAGGGGTTTCTGGTATCGTACTTTACTTTTTTTCTTGGTACACTGAAACCACTATTTACGTAAGGGACGGGCAGGCAATTACAATAATCTCGCCTGTAGATGAGATGGTCTATACTCAGAGGAGTTTTTGGATAAGCAAGTAAAGTAAGTCCTCAAATACATGCTACGTAAATGGAGGTTTCAGTGTAGAATAATTCAAGCTACTACTCATTGATGACAGGCACGTAATGCAGCCCCTTCTGGCCGCGTCATCAGTTGCTCCTGATGCAAGATGAGAGCGCCCGGCAACATAGCAGGCCACAATTGCTCGGTGACGGGGGAAAACTGCACACTTCAGCGGTTACTGCGATAGCGATTTTTTATGATGTTTCCTTTTGGAGTGGAAATTGACGAAGGAACGACCGACCTTTCGATTGCAGTAAGCCGCGATATCGCTGACAAATGAATTCCAAATTGGCAACCGTTTCGCGTTGATTTTCAATAATGATGATTACAGTCGATTGTAATTTGGATTTTTTCTATAGAAACTCGTTCGCCTCGATTCAAGTGAATGTAGCATGCATATAGACAAACTTGCTAGAGTTTGATATGGTTGAACTTCAACATTTCCATCTCAGTTTCCATATGAACACCTTAATTTGAAATTCAATTTTTAGAAGGGTGCTTGTTCTGCCATCATGATTTCATTCCACAAGGTTTTTATTTGCCGAAGCAGTTCAATCGATCCAAATAGAACAGATGTCTATTCAAATTCGTTCTTTTGGTACCGAATTCAAATCCCTACAAGCACCTGAGGCACAGAAAACCAAAAAGTCAACAGAGGGCGGTATACATACATGATTGTTTCCATTCTTTTAGGATCTAGGAGAGGATTGTGCCGCATTTCTGTTTCACCTCAAACAATGTGATGTTGTGACAAAGTTTGCTCCAAACAATCATGCAGTAGGTTTGTCACCATAAGGCATTGTCGAAGCCCTAGAAAGATTGTAGTGATGATTGAACATGGTTTCTTCTTTTCTGTTTATCAGAACATAGAGAATGCACTCCTTATTCAATGAGAATGATTCTTTGCTTTAGACTTATGAAATTTGTATTCAAATCATTCACAATGTCGAAATAACATTTCCTACAGATCTTACAGACATTTCTGAATATTATTTTTGGAGAAAAGCCAAATGTAAAATTTATTATATTTCTTAAAATTTTATAAATGTGCCAATAACTTTTTGAATCTTCCGAGGAATGTCAATGTCACGCTATAGATTTTTCAATGTTTGAGAAAAGATTTGTGCAGAGTTTGAGAAAAGTCAATAGACATTTTTATAATGTTAATGGTTTTTCTTTTAATTCTTTAAATGTATATCTCAAAAGTTGTTAGAAATATGAATATAATTAGTAATTTCTGAAATACATTTCCTAAATAAAGAAATCGTGGTCTGAAAATCTGAACGCAGCAGAAAATCTTTGAAAAATTCAAATGTTTTGAATATCTAAAAATAATCCTAATTAATTCCTAAGTAAAATTAATATTTTGACAAGTGAACTTCTCTGAAACAGTGTTGATCTTAGAATTGAATTTATTCCTGATTCCTGATATTTATTTTCGAAAACTTCCTTAATATTACAAAATATATGTTTATTCCATTCATTTCAGAACCCATTTTTTAAAACTTTTTTTAAATTTTTCTTTAGAACATTATTAACCTTTCTTGTGCATTGGGGTCATTTTTGACCAATCAGCACCTTAAATGAGCTATAACTTTGTAGAGAAAAGAGATAGAAATGTGAAATTTTCTTACTTTTCCCAACTTCTGGAAACGAACATTTTCGTGCTAAAGGAGCTTTCAGCGACATCTAGGAGCAGCGCTACAAAAAAAGTGACACATCATGCATTAAGGGTCGAAAATGACCCATGACTTTGTAACGCTCTCAAAAATCCAATTTGGACCGATTTTTGTTCTTTTAGCTTATGGGAAGTAAGCACTGAATTGTAATCGCCTATCTCGATGCGTGGGAAATTTCTTGCAATAAATGCTCAAGAAAAGCAGTTGAAAAGAAATGCCAATTCAAATGGAACTCACTGTAGAAAATTCCTTGCCCATTTCTTATATGAGAAATTTTTACTTTTCTTGAGCTAAAAAGCATGCTTAGCTTTAATATGAAAAATATGGAATTCTAGAATGGTATCCTGGAAATCTTTTGTGATTGTAACCATTCTGGGCACAAGGGAACCTGGAGCCTGTTTCAGAAGGAACTGGCGTATATCACACCCGACCAGTCGATTACAACATAATAGTATCAAAATTATATCAAAACTTGCTACGAATAACAAATTTTGTTTTATTTTTGTTACAAGCGCTCTGAGTTGGTTGAGGAAATTATAACACAATTGAAACAAAATCAGTTATAATAACAAAGGCTGTTTTAAACCTGTTTCAACTATGATCATAACTATAACACAATGTGTTACAAAGATCCTAAAATGTTTATTTTATGTTAGGAAAATAACAAAATTTGTTATAAGTCAGTTATTAGAGATTACACCAATGAGCTACATTTTTGTTTAAATTATAATATATTTTGTTTCAATCCAGACACCATGCCACACACCTGGCGTTAGGTCCCTACTGGAACAGAGCATGCTTCTCATCTTAGCGTTCTTCAGCACTTCCACAGTTATTGTCGGATAGCCTTGCAATTTTACTATTTTTGCCTTTGCAACCCGGAAAAGATCTTCTACCGGTGGGATTCTAACCTGTAACGTTGTTACAAAAAAAACTACGACATCATTATTTTATAAAAAACTACAGTGAAACCTCCATGAGTCGATATTGAAGGGACCATCGACTCATGGAAATATCAAGTCATGGAACAGCAATTCTTTGGAAAGCTGCTTCTAGGGACCATCATAGTAACCATGAAATAATGTTTTTAGTATGGTTCCATGAGTCGATATCGAGTCATGGAACATCGACTCATGGAGGTATCACTGTATTCTCTTTACGCCAATTAAAACACACTGAAGTAGACGCATAGGACCAGCAAGGGTTAATCGATCACTTTTTAGAGACATGAGCGCCCCAAGCGGTGGGTGATGAAACCGCAAATTCAAATCTCTTGTGGGGCGATTTTGTTTTGATGATTTCATTATTCCAAAGCGATGACCAAGAAGCCTCATCAGTTCGAGATTCAACTGATGAGGTGTTTTTCTGAAATAACAATAGATTAAAAAAAAGGAGGGCTTGGATTTGAGTACACGTGAAAAGATCAGGTCTTCTCAGTTCGATCGTTCGACTATTCAGACGTGAAAAATAGCTACAAGTAGAAGTGATAGATCAAGGATTGAAAAGTAAAAGTGTGTGCGATTATTGTGTTTAAAGTAAAATTATTAATAACTAATGTTCAAATTATTTTTATAGAGAGAAGTGACTGTGGAAAAAGTTAAAAAAAGGCCCGTTAGGGAAAAGTTTTTGAATTTAATCTGTAAGCAACCTGAAATCAACCAAAGAAAACTTTTTGTGAAAACTAATTATGCGTTATAAACCTTGTAGCTTCGTGAGTCAAAAACTGAAAAAACTGCATATTGCATGCAGGTGCGCCAATCCCTCGAGGACCAGGTAATGTGAAAGACAATTATATTGTCCATATTGTTCCCTATGTGCAACTTATATAGACGAATGCAAGTTTGTAATGCGAATGTGTGTTATTTTTTCTCTTTGAAGGACACCGTTATCCTTCAAGTGAAGGTGTCTGCATAGGGTGTAGGGGATAACAACCAGCCAAGTTGTTCCTAGGGACGATTCCGAAGCCCGGCGGCTTGTAGGCCCGCCTCGTCGTCGAGCCAGTAATCGACCCTCGCGCACCCTGGGTCAAAGGTTATCCACGCCTATCAGGAGGTGATCGGTCCCCCAAATACCGAGTCAACTTCGACGGCCTCGAAGGGATTGAACCAAGAAGGAGTGCCCACGTGTGGCCCGCTTTAAGTGGTATACGATTGAGACCACCCCTCATAGTCAGCGAAACCACGCCTCTGAACACGCATGCTCCACCAAAGTGTTCTGAAGGTGACGTCATCGAGTTTGACTGACAGCATCAGTGGGTGAAGCATTCGCCGATTTCAAGGGCGGCTGCTAGTTAGCCGCCGAACAAGTGTGTCGTCACTGTGGTGCGCCGCCTAGTACTCTACTTCGATTCGTGCGTCGACTGCATATCGTGCGGCTTTCACCAACCTCGGGCATACGAGAGAGCACGCTGCTTCGAGGGAAATCACCATCAAGAATAAGGTCAGACCCAATAGATTTAAGTAACACGCATTCGCAAATCAGAAGCCCGTAATCGCATAAACGGCTAATATGAAAATATGGGAATTAGTCTTTTTTAAGGAACAAACTGAAATAGATGTAAGGCTATCGCAATAGAAGTTTTTAAACGCACATTGATAATTGAATACAACGGGATGAGATGGGAAAACCTGATTGTTGAGTAAGTTTATTAGTATGAGAATATTTGCCCTGGTTTCTTTGGTTTCGTATTTGGGTGTGTGCCATTAGAACGGATCGCTGTACGATTGGTTCGCGGATTGTCTAACCAGTTAATGGACTCGCCTTGAGGAGTCTCGCCGGGAAAGTTCTTGCTGATCCACATGTAGGTAGACTTCGACTACGTACTTGGCGCTTAAGTGGAATCAGTTATTTATGACGTTCTGAACTCGTAACACGGTAACCGTTACAACCCATGCTCCTCAGTTTTGTATACCTAAAAGCTGCGCGTTAGTGTGCATGTGGTGTAGCATTTTATGTGCAGGAGCCATAAGATCCAAGATAATCTCTACTGTAATACTCACAGTGATTTCTCCAGGAATTCCACAAGCGGTTTCCCCAGGAAGAAATTTTATTCGCTACCAAACTCGATTCCGATAGTGCTGCAGGAATCGCAATTCGTTCAGGAATTTTGCCAGTAGTTCCTCCAGGGATTCCTCCAAGGATTGTTCCAGGAATTTTTGCAGCGATATTTCTATAGGATTTCGTCAAGAGTTTTTGCCGGAATGTTATTAGTTAATCCTCCATAGATTCCTCCAGTAAAATGTTAACAAGGATTTCTCTAGGAATTTCGCCAAGGATTTCACAGGAAACTATTCCAGAGATTACTTCTGGGACTCCTTTTGATATTCCACCAAAATTTCTTTCAGAGACCTGCCCAGAATCATATAACCAGATTGTTACATATTGTTACAAACGCTTTTAAAAATAACAGAAGTCGATATCATTTTGTTATCAAGATGGCTTTGTTCTTAGCTTGTCACATTTTTCTGTAACATACTTATAACAACATTTGTTATATTTTTGACATTGCATTTGTGAGATATTAAAAATCAGAATTCGTAAAAAAAACGGATTCCCCTAAACAATCCAATCGGTAATATTTCCGAAATAGATTTCTAAATATCAGCTTATTTTCATACGAAGTAGACAAGATTGATCTCGTGACGGTTAGCTTGAACGAGGTAAGCTTCAGGTAAAAATATGAGATACCTAGATAGATTACCTTGAGAGAGTGGGCTAGAATGAATAATAAGGGAGAGGGTAGCTAATACAAGGGGATTTTTTTTTTATTATCGTACAAATTGGGCCGAAGGGTCTCAGATTTTCATGAAATTTTTTCCACAGGCAGGGCTCATGGATATATGAATAAAAATATTGAGAAAAATTCAGGGTCGCCTATTTTTCCGGAAAACTCAGGTGGAAATTTTTTGTTTTCCCTTGACACTACTTACTTTTGAAAAATCATAACTCAAGAACGAAGCATCGTAGAAACAAAGTTTTTGTATGAAATTTAAGCAAATTTTCTCAAAAATCCAAAAAAAAAAATATGAACTGGAAAAACTTTTCCACAAAATTTTCCACCGTTGGGAAAATTCGTAAAGAAAAGCCGGAAAAAACTATGCCCGAACTCGTGGAAAATTTTCAAAAAAATATTTTCGAGAAGGTAATTTTTATAAGCTGTAATCACTGAAATTTTTGGAATGCACTTTTTTTTCGTTTTTGAGTTATGGCCAATTTTGTGAAAAATGTCATGACTCAGTTTTAAGAAAGTTTCTTTCTTAAAAATATTTTATTAAAAAATTTCCGCGAGTTCGGGCATAGATTTTCCAGCTTTTTTATAAATTTCCCCAACGGTGGAAAATTTTGTGGAAAACTTTTTCCAGTTCATATTTTTTTTTGGATTTTTGAGAAAATTTGCTTAAATTTTCATATCAAAACTTTGTTTCTACGATGCTTTGTTCTTGAGTTATGATTTTTCAAAGTAAGTAGTGTCAAGGGAAAACAAAAAAATTCCACCTGAGTTTTCCGGAAAAAATAGGCGACCCTCAATTTTTCTCAATTTTTTTTATTCATATATCCATGAGCCCTGCCTGTGGAAAAAGTTTCATGAAAATCTGAGACCCTTCGGCCCAAACCCGTACGGTAATAAAAAAAATCCCCACAAGGGAGTCGCCCGTAAAGAGAGGATAAATAAAAAAGGCCCCTGAAAGGGTAAGCAAAAAAAAAATATAGGTCTCCTGAGAGGGAAAGCAAATAAAAAAAGTCCCCTGAGAGGCTAATTTAGAGTAAAAACTGTTCCCCGAGAGGATAAGATTAAATAGTTTGCTGAGAGAATGAATTAAAATAAATGAGTCCCCTGTGAGGGTAGGCAAAAAAATTAAATAAGAAGTCCCCTGAGAGGGTAAGCAAAAAAAAGTCCCTAGAGAGAGTAAGCTAAAAAGTACCCTGAGAGGGTTATAAAACAATATAAAAAGCCCCCTGAGGGTAATCAAAAAAAAAAAAAAAAGAAATATTAAAAAGTCTCCTGGGAAAGTAAGTAGAAACAAAAACAAAGCAAACTAAGAATATTTAAAAAGTCCCCTGAGAGGGTAAGCAAAATAAAGTCCCCTGTGAGGGTAAACAAAATTATAATAAAAAAAAGTTCCCCTGAGAGCGTAAGCAAAAACAGAGAGTCCCTTAGAGGGTAAGCAAAAACAAGAGAGTCCCCTTAGAGCGTGAGAGTGAGAGGGTGAGCAAAAAAAAAAGTTTCCTGAAACAGTAAGCAAAAAAAAATATAATAAAAAGTCCCCTGAGAGGGTCAGAAAAAAGAAAAAGACCCTTGAGAGGGTAAACAAAATAAAAAGAAAAGTCCCCTGTGAGAGTAAGCAGGAGAAATATAAAAAGTCCCTGAGAAGGTAAATAAATAAAAAATAAATAAAATAAAGTCCCCTGAGGATAAGAAAAAAAATTCTGATGAGAGGGTAAGCTTAATATGAAAATTAATATCAAATTCCCTGAGAGGATTGAATATACAATTATGATACAATTACACAGAGTAGATCTCTTGAGTGTAGTGAGTATGCTAAAGTAAAAAGAGTTCCCTGAGAAGATAAGATGAAGTAGAGGGTTAATTCCCCTGAGGGCAAAAAACCGCTGAGAGGGTTAACTATAAATGTCCCCTGAGAGGGTAATGAAAATGAAAAATAATTTGAGCAAATTTGGATATATTATTAAATTCAACAGAGTAAATCTCCTGCGAGGATGAGCTAGAGTAAAACGAGTCTCCTGAGACAATAAACTAAAACAGAACTACAGTCTTCAAGGCTTTCTCCAAGTTACAGTACGACGATTTCTTTAAGAATTACTCCAGAATTTCCTCAAGTAGTCTTCTCGACATTCTTCTAGGAATTCCGCGATTACTTCAGAAATTCTCCTGGAGAATTTCATCTAGAGATGCTGCAAGAAATAACTTCATGAATTGCCATAGGAATTCCCCAAGAGATTCCGTTAGGAATTTTTTTCAGACGTGCATCCAGAAAATCGCTACACTGAATTATTCTAAGAATTTTTCAAGTAATCTTTGAAATTTCTCCAGAGATTTGTTTTGGGCCTCAAAAAACTGCTCCGGGAAATTCTTGGAGAACTCCTAAAGAAATTTTTCTAGAATTCCCACGAAGATTTGCCCATGCATTCCTTCAAGGATTTCATCAAAATAAATAAGAATTCATCCAGAATTTTATCGGCGATTTTTTAGAGATTCCTTAGAAACTCGTTCCTTGAAGAAGTTTTTTTGCAAAAAACCTGAAGGGATTCCTGGAGAAAACTTTTTTTTTAACACGTAAATGCTTCCAGTGGTCGATTTTGTTGATTTGATGGAAGCATCACATCAGACAACGGACTAAACTCTCTTGAAGAACTCTTGAAGGAATCCACGGAGGATTTTTTGGAGGCCCAGAAAATGTCCCTGGAGAAATTCCTGGGAATCGCTGGGAGGTTTGCAAGTCGCTGCTTTGCTGACGAAAAGTTTTCCCGGACTGAAGCGGGAGTCGAACCCACACCCCAGGTTCGATACGGATAAATGTTTGGTAAAGCTAAGTATGCTGTTTTGCCCAAGAAAAGGAAAGAGATTCCTTGACTGAAAATGTCAAGAAATTTCCTACAGAGAGCTCCCTTTGAAATGACATTCTCTTCTCAACTGCGTACTGCGATCAGAAAAATGTGATTATCTGGACCATTTCTGGGAAGTAATTTTCCACGCATCGAGATAGGCGATTCCTTTTCTTGAAAGTAGTAAACCAGCCTTGAGCCTGATTCGCTGCTGACAAGTAATTTCTTGGCCTATCTTGATGCATGGGAAATTTCTGCAAGGAATCGATCAAGTAAGCGCTTTTTTTCTGATCACAGTACGCAGTTGAAAAGAAATGTCAGTTAAAACGGGATTCGCTGTAGAAAATTTCTGCAAGGAATCGGCGAGAAAATACTTTAGCGATTCCTTTTCAGCAAATCAGGCTTTTAACACTAACCGCACGGCCACGAGGCCCACAAATTATCCTAGTGTAACTCCTGGATAAATTCCTGCAGAAAATTATGAGGATATGTAAACCACTAATTGAATTTTAACA